>NW_026918156.1:0-135891 GCF_032062105.1 Saccostrea cuccullata
TAATAGCTAAATGCATTGAGTCAAATGCTGACAGACGTTTTTCATACCTATTGCTGAGTCCATTATTTATACACTGAATTGACGACGGATTTTCCCGATTTTCCCGATCATGAGTTAGCTGATTATAGCGAAATGAAAATAACAAAACTTTGACCAGGATTTATCCTTAAGACCTTACTACATGAACAATGATTATGAATTTGACTCCTTTGCGAGCAATCCTAAATACTCGGTCATATCTGTGACCAAACCGTTTTTCTTCCTTGGAAAATATCCATATTGTTACGAATGCATTGTGTTTGTTTTTCTACACATGCATCGGTCTATCCCCTTGTGAAGGATCCTTTCAAAAACCAATTTTTCAGAGATTTAAGCATGCTTATGTTCATGTTGTAGAAAAAAGATTAAATGGTGTCGTTGAATACGTGTAAACCAACTTTTATTCGCGACGACTTTATTTCCCTATTTACCAGGGGTGAAGTCCTTCGCGACGATTTATTTTTGCGATTAATCTTTTAAGCTCACCTGAGCCGAAGGCTCAAGTGAGCTTTTCTGATCACATTTTGTCCGGCGTCCGTCTGTCCGTCTGTCTAGCTGTCTGTCTGTAAACTTTTTACATTTTCGACTTCTTCTCAAGAACCACCGGGCCAATTCAACCAAACCTGCCACAAAGCATCCTTGGGTGAAGGGGATTCAAGTTTGTTCAAATGAAGGGCCAAGCCCTCATTCAAGGGGAGATAATTGGGAATTAGTGAAAATTTAGTGGTATACTTTAGAAATCTTGTCCTCAAGAACCACTGTGCCAGGAAAGCTGAAACTTACATGGAAGCATCCTCAGGTAGTGTAGATTCAAGTTTGTTCAAATCATGACCCCCGGGGGTAGGGCGGGGCCAAAATGCCGACCAAAATTTTACATAGAAATAAATTGGAAAATTCTTAATAAATCTTCTTCTCAAGAATGACAAAGCCATATTTCATCATATTTATATGGTAGTGAAAAAAGTTTTTTTCAAATCATGACCCCCGGGGGTAGGGCGGGGCCAAAATGGTCGAACAAATTTTTACATAGAAATATAAAGGAAAATTTCTAAAAAATCTTCATTTCAAGAATGACAAAGCCATATTTCATCATATTTATATGGAAGCATGCTCAGGTAATGTAGATTCAAGGTTGTTCAAATCATGACCCCTGGGGGTAGGTCGGGGCCAAAATGGCCGACCGAAGTTTTACATAGAAATACATAGGAAAATTCTATAAAAATCTTCTTCTCAAGAATGACAAAGCCATCATTCATCATATTTATATGGAAAGCATCCCCAGGTAATATTGATTCAAGTTTTTTTAAAATCATGACCCCCGGGGGGTAGGGCGGGGCCAAAATGGCCGACCAAAGTTTTACATAGAAATATATAGGAAAATTCTTTAAAAATCTTCTTCTCAAGAATGACAAAGCCATATTTCATCATATCTATATGGAAGCATCCTCATATGATCAGGTATCGTAGATTCAAATTTGTTCAAATCATAACCCCCGAGAGTAAGGGCGGGGCCAAAATGGCTGACCAAAGTTTTACATAGAAATAAATAGGAAAATTTTTCAAAAATCATCTTTTCAAGAATAGCAAATCCACGATTGGTCATGGGACTACTTCTGGATTGAAACTTTTCAATACTCCCTTCTCAAAGAATATTCATAAGCCCCGCCAGCAGATCGAAAACGAGGCTAATGTCGGTACCAGCAAAGGAACATGGCGGCCGTTGGTCATGATAAACATTGTTGTGTGCTTTTTTGCAACGGTAACGGCCGTATTCACAAGGAATATTATAACTAGGAGACTTATTGTTCACAGAACAATAAGAGGTCTTTCCACCTTCTTTGAACTCTGTTTTACATCTGACTTCTAAAAATTAAATTCCATGAAAAAGAAACCAAATCTCTCTTAAAGCATAAAAAAAAATGAAAATTTAAAAAAAAAAAATGACCTTGACCTTTGACCTTGAAATAATATTCAAGGTCAAAGGTCAAGGGTCACAATGCAATTGACCCCATGCTTCTACGACTTATAGATTTAAAGTTATAAGGTTTAATAGTAAGTACAAAGAAGTTAAAGGTCAATAACTCATATAAGGGGTCATCAAATTCTTTTGCACTTATACAATGAAGTTAGGTCTAAAGATCCTTAAGAAATTAGTGAAGGTTTGGTGTCTGTAGGGTCTACAGTTTCGGAGAAGTAGCGATAACAAGGTTTTTCACACAAGGGGCAATAACTTTTAAAAGGTTTAATCTTAGGGGACAAAAATGAAATCTTTGAAACAGTTTTAAGGTATATATCACTGATGCATAGACATTAAGTATATGTTGAAAGACAACAGAGATACAAAATAGAGGTACTTCTCTCATTTTTGGAATGACCTTGACCTTTGACCTTTACATGAATTTTAAGGTCAAAGGTCAATAAATCTTAAGCAGTTGGTCCCATGTCTCTACGACTTCTTGTTTTGAAAATTTTTAATTATTTGTAAAATTCAAAGAGTATCAGGGGACAACTCACTGAAGGGGTCAATGAATACTTTCGCAATGAATCAATAAATTGTCTAATAAATTATTCAAAGACATTAGTTAATGTTTCATTTCTCTACTGTTTATGGTTTCGGAGTAGTAGCGATAACAAGATTTTTTGCGAAAGGGGTAATAACTCCGAAAGGGGTCATAGTTCATATATGCAGGGTCAACTGCAAAAATCTTTTACGGAGTACATTCTTATGAAAATAAAATCTTTTCGATAAATCTTGAAACTCAAAATCACACGGCGGAAAAATAATAAAAAATAATAAGAAAAAGGAAAACTAGGAGACTTATTGTTCACAGAACAATAAGAGGTCTTTCCACCTTCTTTGAATTTTAAATTTGTTTTATATCAGACTACTAAGAATTAAATTCCAAGAAAAAGAAACCAAAACTCCCTTAATACATAGAAAAAATGAAAATTAAAAAGAAAATGAATGACCTTGACATTTGACCTTGAAAAATATTCAAGGTCAAAGGTCACAATGCAGTTGTCCCCATGCTTCTATGATTTATAGTTTTCAAGTTATAAGGTTTAATAGTAAGTACAAAAAACTTAAAGGGCAATAACTCATATAAGGGGTCATCAGAACCTTTTGTACTTATACAGTGAAGTAAGGCCTAAAGACTCTTAAGACATTAGTGAAGGTTTGGTGTCTCTACAGTCTACGGTTTCGGAGGAGTAGCGATTACAATGTTTTTCGCCCAAGGGGCAATAACTTTTTAAAGGGTTAATCTTAAGGGAACAAAAATGAAATATTTAAAATAGTTTTAAGAGTACATATTATTGATGCAAAGACATTAAGTATATGTTTAAAGACAAAAGAGATATGAAAAGAGCTTAATTTCTCAAATTTGGAATGACCTTGACCTTTGACCTTTGCATTAATTTCACGATAAAAGGTCAATGAATCTTATGCAGTTGATCCCATGTCTCTATCACTTCTCGTTCTGAAAATTTTTAATTATTTCTAAAATTAAAAAAGTTTCAGGGGCAATAACTCATTGAAGGGGTCTATGAATACTTTCGCAATGAATAGATTCCAGACTCCTCTTAATTAGTCGAAGACTTTAGTGAAGGTTTCATATTCCTATGGTTTATGGTTTTGAAGTAGTAGTGATAACAAGGTTTTTCGCACGAAGGGCGATAACTTTTAATGGGGTCAATCTTACGGAATACCAATTTAACCTTTTAAATAGTTTTAAGAATACATATTAATGATGCTAAGATAGTTTGTATATGTTAAGAGACAAAAAAGATATAAAAAGAGCTTAATTTCTCAATTTTGGAATGACCTTGACCTTTGACCTTTGCAATAATTTCATGATCAAAGATCAATGAATCTTATGCAGTTGGTCCCATGTCTCTACGACTTGTCGTTTTGAAAATTTTTAATTATTTGTAATATTCAAAAAGTTTCAGGGGCAATAACTCATTGAAGGGGTCACCGAATGCTTTCACAATGAATAGATTGAAGAGTCTCCATAATTAGGCAAAGCCATTGGTGAAGGTTTCATACCTTTACGGTTTACGGTTTCAGAGGAGTAGCGATAACAAGGGTTTTTAGCACAAGGGGCAACAACTTTTAAAAGGGTCAATCTTAGGGGCCAAGATTTATATCTTCTAAAGAGTTTCAAAAGTACATATTAAAGACATAAGATAGATCGCATATGTTTAAGGACATAAGAGCTATTAAGAGAAATTTATTTCTCATAATTGGAATGACCTTGACCTTTGACCTTGAAATGAATTTAAAGGCAAAAGGTCATTGAATGTTATGCAGTTGGTTTGATGTCTCTAAGACTTTTCGTTTTGAAAATTTTTAATTTTTAGTAAAATTTATAAACTTTCAGGGGCAGTTACTCATTGAAGGGGTCAAAGAAAACTTTCGCAATGAATAGATTGAAAAGTCTCCTAAATTAGTTGAAGACAATGGTGAAGGTTTTATATCTCTACGGTTTACGGTTTCGGAGGAGTAGCGATAACAAGCTTTTCGGTGAAAGGGGCAATAACTGCATAAGGGGTCTAAGTTAAAACATGGGGGGTCATTTTTCGGAATAACTTTGAATATCCAGTATCATGAACTATAAATTTTTTCGATAAGTCTTACGGTGTCAAAACATAAGGTAAGAAATAAAATAAAAAACAGAAGCATTTCAAGAGGTCTTTCCACAGAAAGGTGGAAAGACCTAAAAAGAAACAGAAGGAAATCAATAGGTCTTTCCACAGAAAGGTGGAAAGACCTAATTACACAAAATTCCGACTCGACCCGAAATCAGGAAAGCTTGGATTCAAGCGATCAGACGAGATCCAGGGCCTTATTTACCGTAATTATGCATTCATATTTTATCAAACGTCATGGCATTGTCGAGGTTCAATAATATCTCCACCCATGTCGAATGAGGTAATGACAAATTTATATGAACAAATACACTGTATATTTTCTGTTTTCCTTATGGCACTATGAACACCCAAGATTTAGTAGGACGAACTATTTATAATTTGTATAATCCTATAAGCATGGATAAATAGAAATTACTTGAACGCGTGTGAGTGTATGTAATATTAAACAATAATATGATATTGTATACTACGATTAATTCAGTCATTGTTGTCTTCAATTTTTTTTTCATTAGTTCCAATCATCCTTGACTAAATTAGTTTAATAGATTAGAGTGCCCATATGTAAGTTATGCAATATATATTTTATATCAGTACACTTGCTAGGATACTATGAACATTGTCAGTCCATATTGTGTGTACTGATAACTGTACAAGAACTGGTCTGAATCATGAAATTATCAAAAGCAAGTCCTGTGATTTGAGTGATATTGCAAAGATAAATTATTTTCTCATTGATATACAGAAACTGTTGTCTTCTCAGTGAAGTTCTCACGACATTTCAAGCCAGATAATTTTAAATTGACCCCAGTCAGAAAGACATTTAAACCAGAGAGTGTTCCATTAGTATTTAATTGGGCTAAGGAGACGACACCAAGGAGACTAATCCTGAAACACCTCCTCCCAGAGAAAAGACAAAAATTGGAAGGTGATGTACATAATGCAGACCCCTTACTACAACACCTGAATATGGAGACAGGTAAACAAAACTCATTAATAGATAAAGCAAATAGATGTACATGTATTTATACATAATTTGAATTAATAGAGACGTTAAGCAGATGACTGTGTAAGTCTAGGAGTAGCTACGGAAATAGCATAATAATTAATTTATTGCGATTTATGTCATCAGTTTTGAATACTGCGTAGTTCTACAAGTTCTACACAACATGTATATTCGCAAGTACACATAGATGAAAACTTGTACTTTTTAAACTCAAACTACAGAATATATGTATTTTTCAGCCGGTGTTTGGTATGAAGTTGAGAACTTATTACGTAAATCCAATGTATCTTTTTTTTTATATCTTTGTCATAGATTAATTTGATACAGATGGATTTTAAAGTGCCTTGTTGAAGTGACGTTTTACACGTACCGGTACACGTGCAGTTTGTTAAACAGAACACAATGATACTGATAGTTACACTTGAAAAATCTCTCCTACGTTTACACGTACTAATTATGATTAGACGAGCATGGTCAAATGCTTAACCTCTCTAATATCTCAAACTTTTCACAATCTGCAGGACAGCTAATATTTTAGCTTTTTGCTAAATGAAAGTATCAAATGCATACATGCCAACTTTGCTGATATGGTAATTTTGAAAAAACTAGAAATGCATTAAATTTTTTTGATGAGTTTTCGGAATCAACATGTACATGTATATTGTATTACATGCACTACTATCACAGTAATTGAGTTATTTGTTCTATCTTTACTGAAATGTCCATATTAAGATTTTTGTAGTTCCTCTGCTGGACAGACTGAAGCTGATTCTGGATTATCATATATGAGAATTTTTAATCATTTTCAAAACATTATTCAGTTGACAAGCTGTGAATAAAATTATTCAGTTTGCAATTGCAATATTGTATTTTGGATGATTTAATTAAGCATCAAATTTGCTGGACAACATGAGAAGATTATCTTGTCTTAATGATTACAGTATATTCAAGAAAGGTGATCAGTAAGTAAATAACATTGTACAACAGAATTAAATCCAGAATTATGTCTTTTTTTCAAACACATTTTTTTTTAAACTGAATTTGGGAACTCGTATTTGATGAAAAACAAACGAACAATGAGCAAAATTTGCGATATATTATTTATCAAATTAAATAGTGATAAAAAAGAAAAGAAATATCAAAAGTTTAGCTTCTATGTTCAACCATACATCTTGATCAAGATTCACTAGCTCCAAGTGGGACTCCTTCCGTGTCCACACAAAAACGTTACACCACTCTAGCCCTTTTACAGCCAGCTGCATCATGATCTGATGGTAAGACTTGTTAGTCTCTTATAGTCTGTATCCATTCTCATCCTTTTTTAAGAATATGCAATCTGACACCTGATTTACTGGACACTTGATTTCCAGTAATCCGTTTGAGGGATTAAGGGAAGGGTACTATAATTCACAGTCTGGTTAAGCTGCCAACCAAGGTGACCATGGGTTTACTACTAGTCCCGTGTCATCTCCTCAATGTCTGATGCCTGTTCTTTAGTCAAACTTACTGCATTCAGTTTCAAATTTTTGGGGTAATCTAATATTACTGATAAATTATTTACCATGACATTTTTTTTACTGGCAGGGTAGGAAAGTCCTCACAATCCAAAACGTTCAGCACATACTCACTGCTTATCCTCTGCTGAAAACAAATATGTGAGCCACAGGAAAACTTTCAAAAGCTTTTGTCGGTGTCTTTTGCCTGGTCTTTAAGGTCAATGATGGACATTAGCAGACACGACTTGTCATTGGCAGCGACTTGACAATGGCAGCTAAGTTATGACACAATTCAGACAAAGGAAGCACACTATTTTCATCAGAAATGGGGTTGTAAAGAGTCGAGTGGATTCCTCGGGGTTATTTGTAGGGTTTCTGGGAATCATAACCAAAATAATATGCTGTCAGATGTACTTCCACATATTTTCTAACCCCTGGGTATTTGCCATGTCTAAGGCAGTGATGTTTTTGCAATATCGTGGGGAACTGATTTCATATTTGTTCTTTTCATATGAGCTTAGCAATAGAGTAGGCCAAAAATGTGTCGACGTGAGGCAGATCATCCAATGGCACACAAACATTTCGTGTAATCTCGATCATAAGTTGGCCCTTCTTTCAAAATTATCGGAAATAAATCAAACATTTTATTTTGTATCGACAAACATATCTACATGTATTATGAATTATGAAATTCAACTACATGTAATATATTTAATTTATTTACATTCTATATTCATGATAATATATTTTACAGGACCAGCCTGTAGTAAAAAACATTAATGATAATAATGAAATATTAATTATTTAATATAATATGTTTAAATAAACATTATTTAAACAAGTAACACTGCTTAATTGCCTCTCAATGTACAGTACCGACCAGACCCAACCTGACACGAAGCAGTCCCAGAGCAGTCCCGGGGACTGCCATCTGGGACTGCTAAAGCAGTCCCACAGCGGTCCCAGAGCAGTCCCACAGCGGTCCCAGAGCAGTCCCACAGCAGTCCCAGAGCGGTCCCAGCAGTCCCAGCGGTCCCAGAGAGCAGTCCCAGCGGTCCCAGAAAGCAGTCCCAGTGGGCGGGGTTTATTAATTTACTGGGCGGAGCTAACTCAGAAATGAGATTTCCAATAAACAATGGAACTATAAAAGGCAGTAGAAATTGATTCTGGGTAGTATGCCAGGAATTCTTACATGTACCCGAAGGTCATTTGTGAACAATACGCGCATAGAAATTGAAATTGTAATATTTATTGGAGGAAGAAGGCTTTCACACCTACATGTACATATATGAACAACACCGAACATGAATATTTAATCACAATTATCGGGTATATTTATTTAATAATAATTTTTTGATTGATACTGCTTCCCATATTTGTTTTTATACAGAAAATAAAATGTGAATTAATTATTTTCCACCAGAATAAGCTTTAAATAGATCTTATCATTATATGGCCAATTTCCATACTATCGGGATACGCTAAAGGAATATTTTTAAGTATTGTGGCTTTTAAAAAATTCTTCCTAAATTTTGCCAAGTATTATTTTTCAGTCATGATTATTTTTACTGACATGTCAATGTCAATTATCGTTAATTTCTCTAGATCTATAAAACTCAGTTTCAAGTGTTTTATTTATAAATGTTAGAGTGTACATCTGTAAATCACCAGAATGGAAGTATGTTCAAAATTAATTAATCCCGAAAGAAATTCATACACATTTCATTTCCATGTACCACATTTTTTCACATTACATAAACTGAAATTAGAGTCATTGTTTACCAGTATGTTCAATGATGTGTAACGCTGATACAAATACCCAAATAACACGCTTTGATTTTCTGCCCAAAGGCGATTGAAACCATGGGTGTTGATACCATTTAATAAACATTAATCGGCCGGGTAAACACTAGCAAAACAAAGAAAGAAATAAATCACAATTCCCGGCATTTTCAATTTTTTCTTTTAATAAATGTACTCTTTTAATAAATTGTTTATAAATTTAAAGCTACCGGTTATTCATTAATTACTTTCCCAATGATTATTCACATTGATTATGTTACGGAAGCATGGTAGCATAATTTTATTTTATGGTCATTTTATAAATTGTTATGTTTTATTTGAGGGTTACATTGAATACTCCTTTTTAGCGTGGTCTTTGAAAAACGTTTAGCTTTTTTCAGTCAAGAAATCTTATATTTAACTGTAATGATTATTTTAAAATAGGACCAATGCAAATGTTGAGTAAATAATTTTACATTAGATAATTAAAAAAGGCACACATTTAGCTATTTTTTTTTTAAATAAACCTGTATTATATTGTTAGGGATAAAAATTTTCCCATGACTTCCTTATTTGATAATCTCTAAATATCTAATTTTTTTTTATTTATTCTAAACTATAATACATTAATTTGTGTAAGTATACAGTCCCTGAAAATATTAATTAACTATAATAATCTCTACTTATTAAGAGAATGTAAGAAATCCTTGCCAATTAAACAGTTTAAACTCATCTCTACTGCAAGTAAACAATACAACAGGGAGCCTGCAAATTCAGAATACACAAGGGGCGGAGCTATTACTGTCACTCAGAACCTTTTTCACACATGAGTGAACAAAGCAGTCCCAGAAAGCAGTCCCAGGGACAGCTGGGACTGCTGGGACTGCTTTTCAGAGCAGTCCCACAGCAGTCCCATAGCGGTCCAAGAGCAGTCCCACAGCAGTCCCACAGCAGTCCCACAGCAGTCCCGGGGACTGCTTTCTGGGACTGCTTTGGTGTCAGGTTGGGTCTGGTCGGTACTGGACCTCTAAATAATAATTCACTGGGATCTGAAGGCCTCAGCTCTACCCAGACAGCCATCACCCATCTTATAAACTACAACATAAAATATTTAATAAGGCATGTTTGTTGAGAAACTTCCAGTCATTTTATTCACTCATTGTGTGTAATGCAGGTATTTGGAAAATATATATCTTTAATATCGATGTGGAAGCCCCAATGTTTTATGATATTGTGTTTTATCTACATTTACAGCCTAGCTGACACTGTGACAGTTAACATTTCAGCCTGCAGATGTACATATTCAATGATAAACCGCATTCAGTTTTCATGTGACAATATTTATATTTAATGAATGAATTATATATCACATTATCAGCTGAATTTACTTCCAATAAAATGGAGGAAAAACGGAACCGGCCTCCGATTTACTATGACATCGTCCCGCCCCCTTCGAGGGAAATTTTTTCATGTGTCATGATGTGATGTTTACATACCTCTAATGTCGGTGATATATTTCTCGCTAAAATATTTATATCCTTTTGATATCTCTTTGGTGTCTAAACTAGTACAGTTTTTCCTGATAGTTTCTTCAACAAAAGAGAACGAAACTGTCGGCACTAAACCAAGATCGCTTGTAGCAAACATTGTGTCAACTTATATTCTCCGCCTTGTTGTTTACTTCGATACGTACCGACCTTAGCCTCGTTTTCGATGCGATATGAATATTCATTAAGATCTCATTAAGAAAGGAGTATAATAAACCAAATTCTCCTTTTCCTAGCCACAATGCTCAGGTCAGCGATGTGGCCCATGGGCCTCTTGTTTTAATCTGTATTTAATCTACACAGAGACCTTGAAGACCGATTTGCGGCGATAAATATTTGGGATTACGAGGCTTTCTCGAACTTCACGAAAATTTATCGCTGGCGAATGAAAGTTGGTTTACAGTATATTCTTTGAAAACGTACAACTTATTTTATTATTTTAATATTGGCCTACATAAGTATACATATATATGAAAAATTGTGGGTTTTTTTAACAGCCATATCGCTATTTTACAACGCATACGATCATATTAATGCAAAAAATTTGTGGAAAAGTGGCAAATTACGTTTGAACAGTTCAGATGACCTTGGAGTTTGACCTACCTTTCAAATACTTATCCTTGACCAGATCTTTTGAACAGGTCTTTTCCGAGGGATTTCATATTTTATGATCGTATTTCTTGTGAGGAGACCCTACTTTTGGTACCAATAAATTTAATTTGCATTTAAGGTCTTTCCACCCTTACAATTTCAATGGTTCAAAGTAAAAAATTAAAACTTGTTTATTTTCATTTCATGTAATTTAAATTTACCAATTATTGCAAAAAGGTTGGTTGTCATGTTATTTAAGATATGAGATATATATTAACAGAGGTATATGTTAACATAAAAAATCGTATTTTTTGTCAACAATATCATAAAAATCATGTAGAAACTGGTTCAATGCAAAATTTTAATGCTGAAAGTTCCAAAATACTTGGTACTTTTAAGAAAGTTTCGAAGTTTGAATATCAGGAAAACCAGCACAACAAAGAATGAATATACTTTAGAAGGAGTTATTGCCCTTGTCAAAAGATTTTTAAAGGATTGAATCATGTTCAAAAAAAGAAAATATACATTTTTTAGATTCTGTTACTTAACAATATTTATCATCAGACCTATTGAAAAGCCTTCTTTCTAAAGATATCGTTCTATTTGATATTTGTTTTCAACAAAGTCTTTTAAAGTGTCAAAGTTATCACTATAGTAAATCAAAGTTCTAAGTAACTATAGTTTACTATAGTTAACTGTAGTATTTTTTTTTGTTAGGGACGGACACTACATGTGTTCGACTTGCAAATCGCAAACATTTTGGCTGTCAGGTATAATGAATTGTATATTAATTTCTAGGTTTTTATACAAGTAAAACCAGATTTCCTTTAATAAGTATTCTGATAAGTGATAAACTTGACAGCGAGTTTAAGGTGGTATGGGATACCAGATAAACTTTCTCCAATATACTGTAACATATCAAACTTGGCTGTGTATTCTTTTTATAGGCTTTGGCGGAACCCAGCAACCGCTAGATCAAGTACAATGCAAACTGTCCTGCATATATACATATAATTAAGAAAATGAAGAAATGCACAAAACACATCTACGGCAACTCATTCAAAAATTATCATCCGCCAAATATCATACATGTTAAATATAGTACATTAACAGTAACTGTATTTCTTTACATAAATTATAAGGATTTGAATAAATCCAACTTTTCAATGTGATTTAAAGTAATTTTAATTATTTTAAATATTTTTTTTTTCATCAAAAACACAAAATTATTTTTATACCCTTCTGCTTCATTAGCATTTTCCTTTGTTCCATTTTCCCTTTAAGTTTCCTGAACAACACTGTTTTAATTGGGCAAGATAATTTTCTTTTCGGTAACTGGAAATATTTATTTACATGTATCATGCTTCCTCTGTTTTCCTCGGCTTTTCCTTCAGTTAAAAAAGTCCATTTTGTTTTGTTTTAGAAAATTTATTTTGCAGAAAACCATTTATATTAAATTGAATGGAGTTTAAGTTTTTAGACAACTGAGATGCAAACTTCTTAATTTTGGCATGTTTGATGGATTAATAAATTGGCTCCTTGTTGATTTTGTACTTCCGCTTTGAGTTGCATTTTAAATTGAAATCGCAAAATCAGGATCGTGAAGGTGTTTTTAAAATTATTTTGTCTTTAAATATAAAAATCGAGAATAAGATGAAAATATAACATTGTTGATAAATCTGTTTTCTAAAAACATCAACATTACAAAAGACTTTAAAGAGTTAAAAACTTTCCATTCCTCTCTATCTCTAATATCTCATGTTATACCAAAAGGCATTAATGGGTTTATTGTTTTTAAAGAACTGAAAATTTATAAATTTTAAGCAAAAAAAAAAAACAAAAACTTAACGATGAATCACTGTAAGGTTTCAGTCTGAGAGAATTAAGGCCTCATTTGCTTTAATGAAAAATTAAACATATGGAGATAACGAACATTACTGTAGATTCCTTATCTTTCGCGAGTTCTTATTATTGCAAATTGGCTCTTTAACGTCAAATCTCAAGAATAATGATTCACGTATTGACGGTTGATCAAGAGATTTTACATAAATTTTAGCAACCTAAAAATAAAGGCGAGTGATATAATTTCGCGTGCGGCGCTTCTTACACGATGACTAAATCCATTACTTTATTTAGGAATTTAAAGTATTCAAGATCAAATGTCTTTAAACAATACAAAATACAATGTAGAAACAGAGCAAACGCGGACCTCCAAATCATCGGAGGTGTGCTCATGTGCCATGGAGGAGTGAGCATCCCTGCCGACCGGTCACACCCGCCGTGTGCTCCCTGTCATAATCGGGAAATTACGGAACAATCTGTCTTCAATTCTGTATATAAGTATTAGAGTAACAATTAGTATGAAAAACATCAGTCAGCTTTTGACTTAACCAGGATGTATTATAAACGCGAGGACTTTAAGTTTTAAATGGTCAACGACCCTTTAAGTTATTTATGCAGCAAAATACCTTCATCAGCTGCAAACGGATTTTATATATCTTAGCTGATTCGATATGAAAAACCATGTTCTTCGTTTAAACAATTTCTAATAAGGGGAAAATTTTTGACAAATTGATAAAACAAGAATAACAGCAGTCTCGTTTAATAAAAGTCATCATTTTGTAAGCTCTATGATCGATACAATGGCCCTGTCAGCAAATACAATCATTTAATGAAATGCTGACTGATGTTTCTCATACTTATTGTTAGTCCATTGTTTAAACAGTGAATTGACGACTGTTTTTTTCCCGTTATTTTCCAATCATGACAAGGAGCACACGGGGGTTTTGACCGGTCTACTGGTAATGCTCATTCCTCCATGGCACCTGATCTCACCTCTTATGTTTTGGAGGTATTCTCTGCTCCTTTGTTTTTGTTTACATTTTTGAAAAATAGATTTTTGAGCTTGAATGCTGTTTGATATCTCCATTTATTTCATACTTATTCGATGAACATTTTGATCAAGTCAGGAAGGGTGCTTAATTATGAAATTGTTCCCTGTAAACACGATGGACATCATTCCTTCTACCTAATTATCAAGAATGTTATATAACTAACTTAAGAAACTCATACATCATCTCAAGAAAAGCCCTTTTCACTTTGATTTAATATGAATTTTCTAATTTTTTTCAAATAATTTGTTCATTTATTCATTGATATTTCAAAGAACAAATAACTTAAATGCGATATAAGTGATGTAAAATTAATAAATAGTATGTGAATATACGATTGTTGCAATTAAAGTAAAATAAATACCTTTATCAATAAATATTGCTTTTTTATATTATTGCATTAAAACACTGAATTACTTAATATTAAGTAAAAAGGTGAAACTATAGCAAAATTTAGTAAACTTTTATTAACTACTACACAGTATTTATTACCTACAAGAAGGTGCTTTCGAAAGGTACGTCATATTTCGTCCTCAAAATATCTTAGAACTGATTGTTACTAAGACATATGTATAATAATATATCAGGTCTCTCCAACATTTGAAATTTTACTGTTTTGCATGAGTGTTTTTGTGATCTAATTGGCAACTGAACCACTAATCATAGTGTTATATGAAACGGATTTTGAATACCCTAAAGGTTATCTAATTTAATGAAATTTACATCTTTAAATTTTTATGACGAATTTTCAAAGATCCCAAAATTTGAAAAATCGAACTGATATTCTTTTCATTAGGTATTTGTTAATAAAATTCATTTCATCGGAAAACCTCAGCTTTACAAAATGTTATTTGGAATAATGGCTTCCCTAAAATATTTGATAGTGATACTTACAGACCCTAAACCGTGCTACTACACCTCAGAAACGAACCGTACCGTTCCGTGCAGAAAGCATACCGTACCGTGAGCAAAGCGTACCGTTCCGTGCACAAAGCGAACCGTTCCGTGCAGAAAGCGTACCGTACCGTGAGCAAAGCGTACCGTTCCGTGCACAAAACGTACCGTACCGTTCTTAAAGCGAACCGTTCCGTTCACAAAGCATACCGTACCGTCCACAAAACGTACCGTTCCGTGCAAGAAACGAACCGTACCGTTCTTAGGTTAATTATGCAAACCACGCCCCCAATGATTTTTGAATCGTGTAATGACCAAATAAGTCATTTTGGTTTATTTCTCGCTATGGCGCCTGTAAAAGGACAATGGAGATTGTGTCTGCCAGTTCGGAACACCATTATCAAGTATCATGCGTCTTGGCCTTCAACTGAAAAAATAAAGACACTACTCGAAGCAAACTATAGCTACAACTTTAAAACAACTAGACAGAGTGTGAGACGATTCCTTATTTGCTATAAATTAGATCAACTGGTTGTGTTTGTGATCAAAGGTACAGTACAGGCCACGAGTTTTTTCCCGCAACGTACGGGGCACAGTGAACTTTGAACAATGTCGGCGTCTTTGAAGTCTTTCATTTTCTTTATATTAGCAAATTAAATCAATTTCTTTTTGAAATATTAGTTGCATTTAAATATTCGTAATATAACTATACAGATATTTAAACTAATATTATAAGATGCCCCAAAATTCAATATAATCGTGTTCGTGCCCGGGGAAAAAACCCTCTTTTAATGTGTACATGTACATTCATGCTTCATAATCCTATAATTATATTTGACATAAAAATAGGTTCAATAGACTATAATACCACTAAGATAGAACACACTTTCATGAATTAATTCCCTGATTGTCTCTACTTTTGATTTAAATTTTGCTCATTTAAATTATTAAATCTTATCACATACTTGTAAGATCGTTTTTCTCGTAAGTATGCAATCATATATGTAGTACATATCAGATGCGTGATTTTACAAATAATTTTTTTGTAAGAATTTTAAAACATATATAAACTGTCTAAAGTAAAACTTAAAAAAGAACCATATTAGACTCTCACATTAATTCTGTTAAGATTTTTACAATAGGCGAATCATTGGTGCAGTTATACTTACACTGAAGATCTGCAATCATGTAAAATATGGATTAAAATATTACATGCGGTAAACATGAAGATTTCTACTGAACTGACAGAGATGATAATCTTGCTAGCACGCTGCATATAAAATTTTCCAGCCGAATTTCTGCAAAGTGCAGTATAAATATTACTTCATTCTGAAATACAACTCATGAAAAATAAAAAAAAACAGTTTGCGAAAAAAATAAAGATATTATAAGGTTTGTTACACTGTATCCCCATCCCTTTTCTAGAAAGCAATACGAATTAGCTGGTTAAAAATTCTTTAGAAGTCTGCAAAATGGTACGTTGTTGTAAATAAAAAAAAATCAAAATCTACAGGAAACATCCTTATTAGTGTCTGAAAGAAAAAAATTACTAAATAAAATGAAATTTAAAAAAAATATATATCAATCCTCTTTCAAGCCATTCGAGTTATGTTTGTTACCCCCCCCCCCTCCCCCCTCTCTTGAGGGCAATACTTATGCAACTTTATGTGACTTTAAATTGTGCTTTTGTGAAAAAAAAAGAAAATTATAATTGGGGATACATGCTTATTTTTGTCTGAGAAATGATAATTTAGGAAGTAAATTTGTAATCAGTGTGGTGGTGAAACCTGGAAGATGAGTTTGCTGGATGTCAGTTGAATGATTAAATACACTTGATGTGGTCAGAACTAAATATTTTGAAAGGTGTGTTAAACACACGCCGCCTCCGACCCTCCGGCTGTGACCCAATATATTTTTTAAACAGGTGTGAACTATGAACTGACCATAAGAATGTTTCAAATCACAGGAGAAATTCTTCTTGCGTAAATAGACTTTCAGGGTCACCTAGCGTCATGCCATTTTGATTGACAGGTGATGCACAAGGATTTCATGCGTGCAGCAGCATGTACAGAAAACGGATTATTCATTGCACAATTGTTGTAAATGGGTTGATTAAATAGAATCATAGACTGATTAATTGTGACTTTGGCGATGTAAATAAAACGAAGAATGAGAATGAATACAATTTTTTTTTAAGATAATGTATTAAGGGGTTGCATTTTTCTCTCTCTGTCCCCCCTCTCTCTCTCTCATTCACGAGATCGTTTTTACAGACTTTACAAGAATAGAATAACTTAATAAAATAAAGAAAAACTTATTAAAATAATTACTTAATACACTGAAGGGATTATTGATAACATAAATACTTGTCTGTGAAAAGAATTTCTGTTACGAGAAAGCGCTCGGAAGTTATTGTATTGATTTCGTGTTTCTGCCGCTGATTTTCGTATTTATTTTGTTTACTGATATTTCCCTTCTGAAGCAAACGTTTAAACGATAGATCTTCAATTTTCAAAATAAAAAACAATGTACATATCTAATTACATGTACTAGGAATAAAAATGAAGCAGGAATAGCCATATTTATTTCTATAGATCAATCAATTAAAAATAATTTATATGTGTGCGTAGCGTTATATGTATAGAAGAAGTATATACCCGGTATATATCAATTCCTTTAAATTATGTTACAACTTTATTTTAGAGTGAAAAAATATTTCATTTTTTTTCTTTTTAAAATGAAGGTTTAGCATACGTAAAAAATAAGCACGGAAATATATACGAGTTTTATATATATTAATACATATCTATACATAATGCCAAAGACATCGGTGGGATGATGTTTTTTCTTCCTTTTATTTTTTCTTTTCATTTTTCCTCCATCACCGCTGTAGTGTAAATTTCTGTTTAAATAGAAACAGAGAAATTAATTTGTTAAAAGCGGAAATATAATTATATACGTGCATTAAGTACTTCAAAAGTCATTTAAAATGAACTAATTTTTAGCAGCCAATCAAGAATTAAAGCTAACAGGCTCCGCCCACTTCATTTGCATACCGTTTCCCAAAGCGTACCGTTCACAAAACGAACCGTTCCGTGCAAGAAACGAAACGTACCGTCCACAAAGCGTACCATTCCGTGAACAAAGCGAACCGTTCCGTGCACAAAGCGTACCGTTCCGTGCACAAAGCGAACCGTTCCGTGCACAAAGCGTACCGTACCGTTCACAAAACGAACCGTTCCGTTCGCAGAGCGTACCGAACCGTACAGTGCAAGTGCTGTAGTAGCACGGTTTAGGGTCTGTACTAGAAAACATGTATATTGCAAATTTGCTTTATACCGGCATACACTGTAGTTATACGAATTCTTGGTCCGGATAAAACAAATTGCAGATTTAATTATAACCAATTAAATTTACAGATCCCAAGGACTTTGATATAACCTTTAATTTTTTACTGTATTTAAAATGCAAAAAGCGAGTATATCGTTACAGAAAAAGTAAAAACAAAATAGTTATCTTTGTTGCTCCATGCGTAAATCCAGGCAAGGGTTCAGACGATAATTGATTATGTAGAGTGAAGCATTACAAAGAAACCTAACTAAGGGTGAAATAAAAGTTTATTATTCAATATTTTCCAAATAAAAGTCAAAAACTTTCCCTCTTGTCTAGTTTGTCTCTTTTCTCCTCCTTATTTTTTCTATCTTCATTTTTATTAAAACAACTTTCATCTAAGCTGCATTATTTAACAAAATTGTCAATGTACATGTGACCACGAATAATTAGTGAATCTCAATACACTCAGAAACATTCGATAATCCGGTGTAATGCTGTTCATTTGTGTCATTTACTTGACTTGGATTTAATGTGGTATAGGCTGACGTTGGACGACCGGTTACCACAACAGTTGATGAATTGCTTGTATAGTTCTTCTTGTTATTGTCAGAAGAATGTGTTCTGAAAAGAAATAAATGTCATTGATTTAAATATCGGATATTCAATCTGCGAAACTGAGAGTTAAATATTTTGATTTGATGGATTTCTAACATTTCCAAGATTACCTTTCCATCCATTTGGTACAAAATTACAAAATTAACGACAAAATATATTCAAAGCAATACTGTACCTTTTCTTAATTCTTATAATATAGATGATCAAAACGATGACGATCCCGGATAATATGACGATTAGTATACCACAAATTACCACCCCAGTCAGCAGTCCTTGGTTATTCAAGGAATCTGAAAATTCAGTTATGTAGAAGATTTGAATTACAAGACATCAGTGGATTATAGCCTGGAATTTAATTTAGAAAAAAATGTGACAAAAATTGTTACTTTTTAAAATTAGAATCATTTTATATGCTAGTAGTTTTCTATTCAGTTTCAGACGTAAGATCTTTTTTAAACACAAGATTGGGGAACTTTAAAAAACGGAATATATTATTCTTATAATGAAAAATCAGATAACTTACTTATGTCATAACCTATTTTATAGACAAGAAATTTCACGACATAAAATGATAAAGTAAAACTAAAAGGAAAACACACGTACACTTATATCAACAAGCCATCTACCTTTTAAACCATTTTATGATACCTTGTAAAACCAGACATTTGAATTTAGTATCAATACCTTCACCAGATATCATGCGCATAATTCTAAAATTTATTTTGGGAAAAAAATATACAAAATATCTTTGAGGGGCTTAAATTTTACTTCGTTGGCTCAAAGAATTAAAAAGAAAAAAAAATCTGACAAAGGAACAACATCTAATTACAGAAAAAGCTATTAATTTATACCGGCAGGTGTAAGAATATAGGAGGGAGGGGTTTATTGACAATTATAATGATTACATATACTGTTTTAAAACTCTCTCTCTCTCTCTCTCTCTCTCTCTCTCTCTCTCTCTCTCTTTCTCTCTCCAATAATAGAATGTATTGTTTCTGCATGTTCATAATAATAGATATACGAAGTAAACACCAAATTCCACCCCTGTTCCTACTCGATTCACACACACATACACTTCTAATTTGCTAACCAATGTGCAAATGCAAACCAGGAGCTTTTAATGAATCTATGCTCAGTCTTTGGAAATTAAAAGATGTTATCGGTTACATATCTAATAAGACTGACTTATAAGAAGGCACGCCAATCAAAGTTAAATTAACGTTTATAAGTACAATGTTTCCAATAAAATGTTTGAAACAGAAACCGAGCTAGAAAAAAAGACACACATAGATTTAGTAATATTTGTAAACGGTGTAACGTTAGCCTAATTGTAATTGTTCTAACTACCTGGGTGATTGCAATGTTCACAAGGTTGTCAGACATTTTGGAGAGAATGTTTAAATAAATGTTTAAAATCTTGGGAGTAGTTCTTTACAGTTAAGTATTGATCGTATGGTAAATTCTTTGGACGGTATTCTTGCGGGTTTTCTTTCTACTTGCACCATTCATCACATTCTGAATGATCACCATGCAAACACATGAATGACAAGGGATCAAATCCAATTTTTTCTTCACTTGTACAGGATAGGTATTAGATTTCACAACATATACAAAGCAGCTTGTCAAATGTTTGAGAGATAAACTTGTACATTGTTAACAACGAATATTTGTGCTTTTACAAAATATAATTTTTTTCAAAAAGGAAGTAATAAATATTGGACAAGCATTTCTCTAATTTTAATTTCTTTAAAGCATAATTAATTGTTTTGAAAGTAAACCCAATAAAAAAAAATGCGTGGGATTTAATTTCGTTTATCATTGTGTACAACGAATATTCGTGCTTGTACATTGTTAACAACGAATATGTCCTTTTTCAAAATTTAGATTTTTTTAAAAAGGAATTAATGATGAATATTTGACAAGCATTTCTCTGATTTGAAGATCTTTAAAGCTTAATTACACATACAGATCAAAAACTATGTTTGGCTGCTTACCTGTCGCTTTCCTTTGAGGTATTTAAAAACCAGAGTCCTGAAAAAAAATTATCCAAAAGTGAAATAGATTGATAAATTGTTTGACCAAATGTTATTCACGCAAAACCATAGCACATTACATACTTATGCTTTTCAATTTTAATTAAAATCATATTTGCTTATTGAAAAAATGTATGTTATCTAAAAAAAGTTAATGAAAATCGGAAGCAATAAGGGACATAAACTTTCATGAATGTTTTGTTCTTTTATGTCTTCTCTGAAATGTGATTGTTGGTAAGTTATAGATTCTTATTAATGAGGAAAGAATGAAATAAAAAAAAAAAAATTCTGAAATACATTTTTACAATACCTTTTCACAAATTAAATAATCAAGCTTTTCAAAACAATCGACAAATTCACAGCCAGTCCGGTTGCATTTTTGGCACTGGTGAAACGTTTCTTTTTCTTGGATTTTAACAGCAACACCTGTCAGAAATTTAAGCTGGGTCTCTATAAAAATGCTAATAAAATGCATGTTGTATTATTTGTGATGAAAATATTTAATCCATAATTGTTTGCTTAATAAAAAAAATTCGACAATGTTGCTTTTTTGCTCCATTTGTCTCCTCTGATATCACAAAGAAATCGAACAAATGTCAAAGTACTTATATACGTATACATCTTGTCAAGTATAATTTGTATGCCTGTACTGCAAATATATTTAATCGTTAACGCCATTTACATTTCAATTATTATCAAAGGGGATAATACAATCTCATGTTTTACATTCAAAAGATCAAAAACAAACGTAGTAGGAATGGTGTAGTGGTAAAAAGAAGAAAAGATAAAAATAAATTATAGCTTTCTTACCTCGATCATACCCAGTATACACTTCTTTTGCGATGCTTAGCCAGGATACCCCTCTCTGTTTCCTTTGTAATTGTTTACAAGCTAAAGTGGCGTCAGTGAGGGAGACGTTTCCAATTAAGTAAGACGGAGGATACCGTGTTTTACAAATCTGCATTGATGAAGTCCAGTTTGTTTTTATCTCTGATTGATTAATATTCATGTGTAAGCATTACGCAAAAGTCGACATGAAAAAATGGGGGAAATAATGAAAACTGAGACAATTCAGGTAAATTTGCATCCACCAATCAAAATATTCAACAATAAAAATTGTAATTGCATATCTGAGGTAGTCGAGATTTTTTCTCATGTTTTTTCTTTTAAAATTGAAATAATGTGTTAAGCACAAAGTATGTATTCCATTTAACTTACAGATGATTCTTATGATGGGAAGACATGTCAATTTATTACTTGATGTGTATTACTATTGAAATGTCCCGAGGTCTTGGTGTAATAACTTTTATGAAGCCATTAAGCTACACATAGATAAACTCCAATCTGTAACATGATCATACAATATTGTCACACTTATCCCCCTCATAAAAAAATATATATAAACTCTCATTTTATTTTCTATTAATCTAATGTAAATGTATTTAGTGACTTGTCTATGTAGATTTTCACACTAGATAATATGTAACTCATAATTAAAAAATACTTTCACATTTTAATCAATCATTCCCAACGCAGAATAAAAAGTCGGGATTTCTGATAACAAAGACATCGCTTTTTCAAGAAAAATGAACTTGTAAATTTGTTTAACTTGTCAAAGGTCATTTGAAAACTCATATTTATTTTTTAAAGTTACATTTTTTTAACCCCCATCCCCGCAATCACGCATTTTAACGCATATACCGTTGCCCCGCAATCATGCATTTTAACGCATATACTTTTGCCCCGCAATCACGCACTTAAACGCTCATTTGGTTTTTGACGCTTTCTGCTCTGATTACGCGTTAGGTTTTCATGGTAGGATAATAAATGATTTAGATAATAATTTTCGTAATTCCATTCTAATAGATTTCGCAAATACGAATATTTTTCCCTCCATTTAATATGTCCGAGTCCTTCGATTTATTTGACGAAACTTGGGTTGCTAGACAAATACTAAGAATGTCTTTCTTTTGACACTAAATAAGCTCACCACTTGATCCACTGGTTTAGTGATGTGGAAGTCCCTCAATCTTGTGTGAGATGGAACCCTTAATCCAGAATTTATCAAATTCGACAAATGGTTTTTTTATGTATATTGTTTGATAAAAGCTCGTGCAGAAATCGACAGAAGGAACGTATAAAATTACAAAGGAATATTGAAGTTAATACATACGCATACAGCTGATGAGAAATGAGGTTTTGTTCATAGAATAAAGCTTTGTTTTAAACTACATTTAATCTTATTTCTTGTTCGATTTAAATTCAGATTCGTAAAAGTACAGCCTTATTGTTTCCGCCTTACACAGCAATAAAAAAAATACATACACACTTGAAAGGGAAAAAACCTAAAGAAACGACAATATCATGTTGAAAAAGATGATGTAGGTTAGTTTAAATTTGAATGATTTCGTTATCAAGTCAACGTGTCCAATATTCGTAAAAAAAAAGTGTTGCACTTACTCGTATGTATTGATTTTTAAAAATATACGTACATGTATATGCATAAAACAAGGTATTCGGGAAAATTTTATGCAAGTATACTACATGCTTGTTTGATATTTTTTAAAACTGGACTTGACAAACAACAAGTCTGTGAGCCAATGATCGCTAGTAATACCCCTATATCAGGTGAATATACACTGCTATCTTAATTAAAATTTAAGTTCAGTTACTGGCATTACACGGACAAATAGGAAGTTGACATCAGATTCATACAAAAATAAATCCCATCATATGGCATGCCACAATAAAGTATGTGCTAATATATCAAGCATCTGCAATACACGTAATTGCTGGAAAAAAGCGACGGAAATGTGTTATGTATTGAACGACAGACGCACGGATTAACAGGCAGTTGACATCGGATTTAAAAAAAGAATAGATCCTACGATATAGAATTCCTCAGTGAAGAATGTACTAAAATTTCAAGAGTCTGTGTGGAGTAGTTGTTGCAAAATCTACGACCAAAACTTTGTTACGAACAGCTACACAAACAGTTAGACAAACGGACAAACACACTAGGGTAAAACAGTAGGTTCAAGTTTGTTAACACTGCATACACTAGCAATGATAGGTTTAAGAAAAACTAGGGGAGTAAACCTCCATAAGAGGACAACGATATGGTTTGATGTGATTCTTCCAGCAGTATATGTCTATGTTATACACAAAAAAAAACATTTGATTGATATCCACCTTGTGAATGGACAGTTAAGTTGTGACTGTATTCAAAGGGAGTGCAAAATATACATGTATGAGAAGCAATGCATACAGGCGGTAAAAAAAACTCCATTCTTGGGGGGGGGGGAGGATAGAAATCTTTGACCAACAGCGATCTAAATTATTTACAACATCTATCTCCGGAATTACCTGTATATTCAGAATTTCTGCATAACATTTTATTTCTTCGATCAACAGCTTGCCATATAGAAGAACTGATTATAAATTATGTACTTCATTGATATAATCTCAGGAATGATGCTCAGCATTTCCGTCATTGTTTGTGTTTCCGGTTTGTTTGTTTGTTTGTTTGTTTTTTTTTTTTTGGGGGGGGGGGGGGCATGTCTACCAAGTTTATAAATAATCGATAAGTAAGGAAAAAACAAGTACACTTGAATTATATTATATCAGTGCTTTAACTTGGTCGGAGACACATGATACTGATCTCAGATTTTACATGGTTTTCTTTAAAAACGAAGCAAAGCTTTTACTAGCTGCATAACTGTAGCTCTCCGAAAAAATATATTGACAGACCGGAGAGCTACAGTGCCACCCATTGAAAAAACTGTGTATTTATTGCGCACAAAAAAGTGCGCTGTTTCACGATTTATTTCTCCGTGTTTTTAAACTGTCATCTCAAAATATTAGTAACCGTGTGTTCCTAACATATTCTTTCGCTGTTTCCACAACAACAACTCCTTATGTTGTCAATAGCCCTCCTGGCCCTGAAATTGAGATCATCGAAAATTTTGTCTATTTATAATGCCATTTCGTTTGCCTTGATAATTCGGTCCAACACAATTTGTGCC
This sequence comes from Saccostrea cuccullata, assembly GCF_032062105.1. Taxonomy (NCBI): domain Eukaryota; kingdom Metazoa; phylum Mollusca; class Bivalvia; order Ostreida; family Ostreidae; genus Saccostrea; species Saccostrea cuccullata. The sequence continues at coordinate 24,903 of NW_026918156.1, forward strand.
GATGTAAAATACAAGAGTACTTCATAGAGGAGTAAGAAATTTTTTTTAAATCTATCTTTTTAGCGATTGAGGTAAGAATTTGGAAGAATTAACCCAAAACTAAGCGCAACTTTTTGTGCGTAATAAATATACAGTTTTACAATGGGAGGCACTATAGCTCTCCGGTCTGTCAGTATATTTTTTCGGAGAGATACAGATCTGCAGCTAAGCTTCTACTTTTATTACTTTGAATTAATGTCAATAATTTATTGTTCGATTTTGATTTTCAGTTAGGAAAGTTTTCAGTCCCAGTTTTACTTTTTCATAAATGTCGGAAAATAAAAGTTAACTAAAAATTGCCAATAAACTATGAAATATCGGACAACATCGGTAAAATGTCGAGTACTGATCGCTACGTCCGAGGAGTTCTTAGACTCTTTTGTAAACTATTCTATTGTTTTTAAAAGTGTGTTAAAATTCCATTCCAAAGAAATACTTCTTTTCGATTTTTTTCTTTTTATTTATCAATTTATTCACTTTTTGGCTCTAGCCCCTCCTCCCAAGTTTTTCTTTATTTTTAAACCATTTAGTCCACATGTACCTGTAGGTGTAAATTAAGATCCCGATTCGATTCACATCTCCACCATGCACTAGATGTCGGATCGGAAACAATTGGCTATAGATATACACCGCTAATTTAAGACTGATTATCTTAATGCCGGTCCAACGGCAGTATTTCATCCGTTCATCGGCCAAAATATGAATAAGAAGATTTGATCAGTTAAATTTTTACTTTATGCATTTTAAAAATTCAAATGTATTCCATCGACAGTATGCTAAATTGTATTGTTCTATAGAAATGAAGCGATATTCCAGTAAAATTTTTAAATAAAAAAAAAACAACTATCGAACATATAAATCAAGTTAAATGTGCCGAAAGCTACAACTCCTTTTTTTTGTCCTAAAAAATCTATAAAATACTGTTATAAAATTTTTCTCAAGTGATAATCCTTCTCTTCTAGACTTCATTTCTATTTTTATTTATAATTGAAAGATTCTGCAAGTTTTGATAAAATGCTTATGCTTGTGACTTAAGAAATTTAAAAAAAAAAAGGTGGTGGAGGGGGGAAGTATCGTTGTTAGTCATTTTAACCCGAGCATAAGAAATGATACCCTGTCTGGAAACTCATAAAATTATTTTGAACGAAGTTTTAGATTTAGATTTAAAATCTATTATAAATTTTACTTGTAAGCTATGATATGATATATTAGGTTTGTAAAAGACCACATAAAAGAATTATTTAAACACAGGATTAGATCATCAACAAAATACTTGAATTCATTTTACAGTTGGTTGCATAAATACTAGGGCGATATATATATACTTGTCAAAATTTCTAACGCCCCACTTTTATTTTTTGAAAATTAAAGAAACAGTTATGTTAATATTAAAGTCCTTAAAAACATCGTCTGCTGTATGTACCCTTTCATGTCTGCGATTGAAAAAAATCGAATTCAATTAGAAATTATTCAGCCGTGACCGCTTTTGTTGAAAAGCGTGAAGTACGAGTTCGAAATGGTTTTCGGGTGTGTTTTTCAAAACGGTTTTTTCCACGTGTTCTCTGTCTCAAGATCATCTTAAAAACAGTCAAAGTTTGGGAGAAAATGCGACGCATGTCTGCACAAGAACGCGCAAGAGCAGTTGACATGGTCCAAGCCGGGAGCAGTTCACGGGAGGTGTGTTTCTTTTCGCTTTGTACAATTTTTTTTCTTCCAACATTTAGAAACTAATAAAAAAGCTAAATAAATTGATTAAAACTTTTTCAGGTTGCTAGAACTTTCAACCGAGACCATAAAACCATACTAATGCTCGTTCGGAAATTCAATAAAACCGGAAGTACAGATGATCTACCCCGAAGACCGAAACGTCGAGTGACGACACGCCAAAAGGACAACTACATTAGAGTTGCGCATCTTAGGAACAGACATCGTACAGCACGCAGAACGGCGCGACAAACAATGGGAACGCATGGCAGACCTCTGAGTGACCAAACTGTGCGCAACAGACTAAGGGAGGGTGGACTGCGTGCCAGGAGAGCATATGTAGGCTTAGTTTTGTCGGACAGGCACAGGCAGCTCCGTTTGGCTTGGGCAAGGCGCCACCTCAGATTCACAAGGGCAGACTGGGGCCGTGTACTCTTTACGGACGAGTCCAGGTTCAACTTGCGACGATCTGACGGACGAAGCCGGGTGTATCGAAGAACGGGTGAGCGGTACACTGACGCCTGTGTGAGGGAAAGAGGGCAGTTTGGTGGTGGATCGATAATGGTATGGGCGGGTGTGTCGTTACACACGAAAACCAGGATACTTCCAATCCGAGGAAACCTGAATGCTGCTTGGTATCAGACCGACATCCTTCAGCCGGAAGCAATTCCTCACATCAGAGCCAATAGAGGAATGATGCTAATGCAGGACAACGCCACTCCCCACACTGCCAGAACTACACAACAGATGCTGCAGGGACACAACATCCGTTTACTCGACTGGCCCCCATGTAGTCCGGATCTCAATCCTATTGAACATGTGTGGGACGAGCCAGACAGAAGGATAAGACAGATTCCCAAGCAGCAGAATTTGGTGGTACTGGAAAGGGATCTTGTTAACACATGGAATAACCTCCCTCAAAGATTTCTGCACAATTATGTGAACTCTATGAGAAGCATATGTCTTGCTGTCATGCGTGCAAATGGGGGACATACTCGGCACTGAATGTTAAGAATTTTGAATTGCAGGGTACCTATACCGGAACTTAATTTTCATCAAGCATAGCAATAGATTTTGATGAAATAAAATAAAATTTATTTGTTTATTTATTTTTCCTTCAATTTACATAAAGGTTTAGTCAACATAATTGCGTTTAAAGGTAATGCTTTTAAAAATATCGTCTGGGGCGTTAGTAATTTTGACTAGTATACATGTACCGCAACAGCTGATACTTACACCGTGCAAATAAACACGTCTTATCAGCACGTTATCGCAAATGCGCTGCGGGGAAAAGGATAACGTAATCAAAAAGTAACAAATGTAATGCTACTATTACGTCATAGAATGCGCAAGGGGCAAAGAGTTAAAATTGATACTCCAAAATTGATTTCAAAAATATGCTTAAGTTTTTTGTTAAATTTTGTCTATGTGTGTTTTTGAGATTAAATCTTCCAACCATCTGTTAGAATCCCTTCTGGGTTAACTGCGTCCCGTTTTTAAAGTACAGAACTATTTTGTATTCATAAGTAGCATAATGTATTCTAAAAAACCTCTTCATGGGAAAATATCAAGTCTCTTTAAGTGGTGCTTTAAGTCAACATGTAGATGCGTCCTCAATTCAACGTTTAGATGTATCCACGATGTTTTATCAACAAGAATTTCATTTTCATACATCCCTTTGAGCTCAAAAAGGATACCACAGAGCCTGGCACATATGTTTCGTATTTGGATATTTTACAAGAAATAGACGTTAATTAATGGCAACCTACTATGAAACATTATATATGTGATAAAGTGAAATTTCCTATGGTCATCTTCCTTTATTTAAAAAGCAATATACCATTGTTATCTGCATATGTTTAGTTTATATGTCTTACTTGATTCGATACGCAAAAACATGCCCAAAATTTGTAATGTTTTAATGGACTTTTGAGATTGAGTACTGATTTCATTAAAGATAATATCTGTGAAAACGACATCATGATTCAGAACGTATCTTAAGAAAAATAAACGCTACAGGAAAAATGAGATAATGTAAATCAGAGAAATCATTCCTCGCTAATAAAATATTTCACTGTTCGATATTTTTGTCAGTGAATGGATATGAAAGAGTAAAAAAATGAATTCATCAACAGAATATATACAGGATTGGAAAATGAAAAGGAGTATTATAATATTCCTTTAGCAAATAAAAACTATGTTATACATTGCCTACTTCTTCAGTTAAGCTGGAAAGTAGGATAGATGTAAAGAAAATGCTTGCAGATTTTCTTGAAGAATACCTGTCTCGTAATTTAAATTACTGTAGATGTTGATCCGGTCGGCACCACCACAAGTTTGCCTTGTGTCCCCATTACACTTCATATTACATTCTCTTTCAGGCTTTTTGATAAATGATGTAAAAAAATTCCCGCAAAAGCATTCTCCACCAAACTATAAGTAAAAGAAATCTCAAAGTTCTCAGTGGAAATACGTATTTCTCCTCACTGAAAAAATGTATAATAACACAAGTGAGTAATCAAGCAAGTTCAAAGAATTGTGATCCATTGGTTTTCAGAGTCTTGGATGAGATGTAATAATTTACGGTTTCTTAAATATCATTCATAAGTTTTCACCAAAGTTAAATTTTTTCAATATAAGGTTAAAGATGAAGGTAAAATGCATTAAGATTAAAAAAGTATTTTTTTTTAAAAGGAAAATCGTGAAGGTCAAGTTCACAGGGTCAAACATCATAAAATATTTGGTAAGGTCTTGTCGCAGGTAATGTACAGTAAAAGATAATTATTAAAGTGACCAAGGTTACATTTTTTGAAAGAGACAGAAAATCTGACAGACAGATTGAGAAAGAAATTAAATAAAATATCCCCTGTAAAAGCAGAGGATGAAAATGCGAACCATAACTCCATAGAACTGGTAGTCCGTACAAAACTCCCTACAGCTTTCTACAGTCAAAGTAAAGTCTCCTATACGGTTGATTCCAGATAAGGTTCGATTTGGCTGGTCTTTAAAACATCCTAGATATTCTGTAAAAGACAGAAACGAAATCAATAGAAAGTTTATTTGGATTTGCTTTGGAGTTCTTTAAAGACTTTTGATAAGACAGTAGAACTGATAAGACGTTTTTTGGTTAGCTCTATGGATATTCCTACACGCTGTCGTTTTCACTCATTTTTCAAAATATAGGGTGACTTTTGAGTATTGAACAATTTTACTATAAAATGTTTATTTAAAACAGTATGAACTATCCCCAAAATGATTTCTATCAATTTTGCTATGTGTCTTAAAGTCAATAATACATAATCAGTGAAATTTGTTGAAATTTCGAAAATTTACATCAGTTGTTGTAAGTAACTGTTGCCAAGGACGGTACCAATTTTTGATGCCCATTACATAATTTTTGTTTATTGAAATCTACATGTTTATCTGTCTATAAAACAGGCATTGGTTGCTGTAACTTTCACATATTTCAGTTTATATTTTTGGAATATTAACAAGTTTTACAACTGCTTTAATTAAGCGTTTAATTTTACTCTAGTTTACTGATTCTTGACCATTCATTTTTAATGCAGTGTCTCGAATAGCCCTTGTTTTCCAGTTTCCTACGATGAAATAATTCGATGAGAAGTGGTCACACAACTGTTATCAATTGATTAAAGATTCACTAATCAGAGAAAGTCAAGCTTTATGTCATATGACTACTATGTTGTATGCCATGGAGATAATGACATTATTTATTGAACGTCCTGCGTATGTTAACATGTGTTTTTATTTGTATTCCAGGTATAGGAACTCAAAGTAATTTGTGTAAACCTTCCTTCCAGGGAACTCCTAGTGGTGTAAATTTTCAGTTTTTTCTGACAAAAATTGGTCATATCTATTGAGAAGTTGCTACGCTATGCAATATTGAGAAATGATTTGACTATTTATAAGATTTCTATATATTTGATTAACTTACAAGCTAGATATACTGGTGTTTATAGAGAATGGGGCATGCAAAGGTATCTTTTATTCCAACTATTTATGTTCTTTGTTTTTATAATATATGTACATGTACTTGGACATTACCTTTATAGACACAGGCTCCAAAGTATGACTCAGAACAATTTGAAGAGTATGAAAAGCCCTGCACAGAACCACCACAGTTTACTGCAAGACATGATCCCCCTCTTTTTACTTTGTCGGCTTCTATAAATTTTGAAAGAAATTGTATTGTTTACATTCATAAAATTGATATTTGAAACAGAAATTTTCCGCTCACATAAGCAGGAGGCTCAAGTGAACTCTTCCGTTCAAAGTGCGCATGCCCTCTATCAATCGTTTGTAATTTGTTCACGTATTCAACATCTCAAGAGCAACTAGGCCAAATTAATCCAATTTGGCTCCAATGCACCCTTGTATGAAGGAAATTAAGTTTGTTTAAATAAAGAGTCACACCTCCATTTGAGGGTATATAATTTAGTATTGATAAATATCTTATATCACCCTTTAAAAATCTTCTAAATAACCACTGGGGAAGAAAAAAAAATATTTGATAACTTCCATATATTTCGTAGAATCATTTTTTCCTTCAAATCTTGAATCCAGGGTTAGGTGTAGAATTAAAAGGAGCAAACAACAAAAATCTTCTAAAACTATTCTTATCAAAAAAGATGATATATTTAAAAGAAAGCATCCCCCGTTTGTATAAATTGGAAATTTTCAAATCATGACAACTAGGAGGAGAGTAAAAGCTACAATGAACAATAATTGTTTTATATTGGATTACAGCATATACTATAAGAAACTTTAGAAAATATATTATATTTCCAAGAACAGCAAATTATTATATGGTAGCTGTAATTTTATGGAAGAAACCAAGGTAATGTAGATTTAAGCTTTTTTGCTTTAAATCATGACCTCGGGATAGACTGTGGCACAAAGGGAGAACAAAATCGACATAGAAATATATAGGCTTTTTAAAAAAAAATCACTGATGAATAATAAACTAGTTTATAGTCATGGTTGTATAGAAACACCTAAGCTACAGGTATAATATATTTAAAATTATTCAATTAATGAATCCCAGGAGTACTTTAGGGCTATAATGTATTGTCAAAATTTTAAATAGTAAAAATGAAGCCTGAAAATCTAAAAAAAAAAAGGAGAACAGTTGGGTCATAGTAACTCAGGTAGATCTTACCCATTGGATTTTTGTCTATCTGTTTGTTTCTTTGTTTGCTTAAATATCATGAGAATTTTTAATGATACTGAGACGCCATTACTTGACGCTGGCCTTGGATATATGCAAGTTAAGACCTGTACTCGAAACTTTCAGAATTTAAGCAGAAATTAACGCTCTATTTTGAATCAGAACCTACTGTGACACGGGACCTCTGTTTATACGGTCTCATCTAAATGACAGGTGTCCATGTCCCACATTGCATCCCAGCCCGCAATATAAATTCAAAAAATCAACGTCCCCGCGTCTCTAGAGCAAACGCTCTAACCACTGCTCTGGTTATTCTCTTGTTTCTTATTTCTTTACTATGATGCTAGACATATAAAGTCTTAGAATTCGTCGGAGTTATGTCCGACGTAATTGAAAATGGAAATAGTTACAGGTACATGTATATAACATGCTATATTGTTTCAATGTATATTCTACCTTATATTTATTGCCAAGTAAAGTGACAATAATATGGGCAGCGGAAAGGGCAAAAATTACCATAATGAGAAAACAAACAATTATTTTTATTTCAATGACCATAAAAACAATAAATGATATACAATGTATAATCAACAGACCTTTACGCAGAACAAATATATATTAAATCAAAACCAACGACTACGTACGTAACAAACATATATGAATGCAAAACCAACGATCATCTTTGACAACAAACGTACATAAAAACACGACAAACGAAAAAAACTTAACCAACGTGCACGCGGTACATCTAGTCTTCCCGACTCCAGGCTCCTGACGGTCCCGTTTTTTTTTTTTTTTTTTTGCGATTTCTTTTTTGTCGGCGCACAGAAAGTCTTCACACTTCTCAGACAAATTTCTAGGTTTAAAAAATTCATTAATATATAAAAACTTTAACAAATTTGTGTATTTTTTACTGAATCAAACTGTATCATCTGCCAAAAGCGGTAAATCTAGTATTCAGCTATAAATGCGAAAACCACTGAAAAAAGGACACCGATGTTTTCGTAGAATCGCGATTAAAAACAACAAACTGAGGTACAGTTTATGTTTTTTTAATAAATGAAAACCCTTATTTACATGCTAGATAATTTGTATGCACAGAAATTCCCTACACATTTTTTTGTACAGAACTCTTTGCCACATTATGTTTATGTTCCCAGGCTATACAACATAGACGTGGTTCTACCTCGGATCCCCTTTTAATTTTTTCCTTTTTTTTGGGGGGGGGGGTGATTTATCTTAAAAATTTAAAATGAAAGAACAGAATTTACATAAAAAGTAAAAAAAAATAATCTCATTCTCCTGAAGGCCGTTTCGTCAATTTTTTGTTGTTGTTGTTACATAAGTTGGTTTTCCCAGATTCTTTGAATATTACAAGAATCTATTATGATAACTTTACAGTGGCATATCATATGACAGGTACGTAGCAACAATTCTCAATTTTAAGAGTCAGGTCAAAAAAGGGTTCTGTAGTACATGTATATTAGGGAAAAAATTGATACTGAAAGAAGTTGAACCTAGACCACCCCCCCCCCCCACACACACACACCCTCACTCACACACATGGGATTTTCGAGTTTGGGCTATATCATTTTAATTTCCTTTCTGTTTTTGCTTGTAAAGTTTTTAAAATCTTTTTTTCAGCCAGATTGAATTTTTTCTCTCTGGTTACCCCCTCCTTTCAAAAACGATGCTAGGTCAATATATAACGATGCAGTACTTTCATTTTGCATTATTTTACCATAAGTACAATGTTAGATTTAGCTATTTTTATGAAGATTTTGATGACAAATCTTTTTTGAAATCAACTCATTTTGATGTCATGATTTTTTTATAGAATTAAATTGTTCATTTATTTTATTAACACCACCAATTTTCACTGAAATACTAATTCAATCTTTTTGAGAAGAAATATCTTCTCAGTATTAATACCTTTAATATCTTTAAAGATACATGGACGCAGATTTGAAGTTAATTTTATTTCGTCTTAAAGTTAATGAAACAAGATTGCCACTTTTCCTAGGTATTAAGAATTAAATTAAAATTTGTGAGAGTGCAAGCTAGGATTTGTCAATCAAACCCGTCTAAAAATTTGAAATTTTAATAACTTTTAGAAGAAATAAGATTTTTAATATATTTTTTGTGTGAAATGCTATTAAAATATATATGTCGTAATATTATACAGAAAATATTAACTTCAAATCTGTGTCCATGCACCTTTTCTATCTACGACACTTACGTCTCTCTGTATCGATGTCCGTTTTCGGTTTAATATTTATAACGGAGTACTACATTTACCGCTTTTTGGAAGGTGATACTGCTGATTCAGTAATAAATACGCAAATTTGTTTAAGTTTTGACATATTATTGAATTCATTTAAAAAGAAAATGTGCCTGAGAAGTTTGAAGAGTTTCTGTGCACCGACAAAAAAGAAATTTAAAAAAAAAATCCGAGACCGTCGGGAGCCTGGAGTCGGGAAGACTAGATGTACCGCGTGCACGTTGGTTAAGTTTTTTTCGTTTGTCGTGTTTTATGTACGTTTGTACTGCAAAGATGATCGCTGGTTTTGCATTCATATATGTTTGTTACGTACTTGTTCGTTGGTTATGCTTTAATGTATATTTGTTCTGCGAAAAGGTCTGTTGATAATACATTCTATATCATTTGTTAAGTTTTATGGTCATTGAAATTAAAATAATTGTTTGTTTTCTCATTATGGTAATTTTTGCCCTTTCTGCTGCCCATACAATAACCAAAGAACAAAATGTACAATCTTATGTCAATGTTAACGAACATTGACATCCAAGAGGGATGTTTTGCATTCTAATGAAAATGCCACGGCAATTAAAAATGGACCATAATGTCTTTCATTAAAATTTTAAAATATGATGGGAAACAAAAAAAAGTTTGGATACAATGAAATAAAAAGAATCATATAATGTAAATATTCTTAGATTGTTAAATAGAAATACTAGAAGTGAATTTGAAAGACCTGAAGTATATACAGTATATGCATTCGGACCCCCACATTCCAAAAACTTAATTGCTCCTTTATCTCCAACATCATAACATGATTTATTGCACAGATCTGATGAGAGGGTCTCTGGAAAAACGGAGCCTTCAAAGCAGACACATTCTCCTGACTAAAACATTTTGAAAAACAATGAATTCATTGAAGTAAGGCAATGACACTTCTTATATGTAAATTTAAAAAGTATTTGTGAAATACAAAATGACATATGTATTGCAAAAAGTACTGTTCTAGATCATATATTTCATTGAGAAAAAATAACTATTTCAGATGTGACGTAGAGGATTGACCTGGGTTGAAGGTTGTCCCTGGGTGCATTTTTATTGGTGACTATTTGAGACCAAAGGTTATGAAATAAATTTTTACCTGGGTTTATTTTTGAACATCTTGGTAATTATGATTTTGAGCTGTTTTTGAACAGGTAGCTATTTTACACGATTTATCTCTATCCGCTTATGCGTCTGAGTTTCAACGATTCTATTTTACCAGAATTTAAAAAAAGAAAAAGGGTTGGCATCATTTCGAATTTACATGTGTATGTGTGTACGTTATTGATCGGTATACAATTTGACCATTTTTTCTTTTATGCCGCTGATGACCATGACAAAAAATCTACTTTACATCGGGACACACACAGTTTGATTTAACATTTTGACTGTATCCATGTCATATCATATATAAAGGATATCTGAATTCCAAAATGAGTTGAATTTACAGTTGCACATATCTCTTGACAAAAACCTGCCGATGTAACGTTGAAAAAAAAATTGAACGTTCTATGTTCACTGACGACTTTAGAATCATAACACCCTAAAAAGAGGAAAACGACATCATTGTAATGACAGTAAACTATGTCATCTGACACTTCTTTTTTGTAAAAAAATGTAATATGACCAAAAGTTGAGCCGCAGAGTCACGTAAAATACCTAAAAGTTTAATCCAGGGTGAATATCGCCGGTAAACACCAGTCCAGTGATGGACAGAGTTCAAAGTTACACCACTGGTTTTCAGGGTATCATTAGAATTGCTGCAATGTTGTTGAGCTTCAAACCAGTTCCATGAGTTTTGTATGCAGATAGTAATATCAACTAAATAATAAAAAATCTATGATGTAAAATATATTTATATATACTCTTTTCTAAAATGTCAAACAAGCATTGAAAAAATACATATTCGTTTCTTTTCCTTAACAAAGTGAAGAAATGTGTCATTTCATTTTTTGTTCAAAAACCTCAGATTTCACGACTGCAATAAAATCTGTTAAGAAAGATTTTCTTGGGGGATAAAAATTAAATGAAGCTTATTCTTAAGAGCAAAACAATTTAATCGTCACTTCGTTTGTGTCTTAATCAGTCCAAGTTTCATATCGTCTTATAATTAGAAGCCCTTGAAGAAGGCATTGGCTATCATTTTCTGATAGACTAGCTATATATTGCATTGAAAAAAGAAAAGGAAAAATATACACATATATCCCTTAAATTTGCCATATTTTACACAAATATTGCGAATTAAAAAGTTCTCTAGATAAAGAAATTTGGTGACCAAATAACCATCAATTAGTCTAAGAGTAATTTTAGTACGTATATCTATGAGGCAGTGTTTAATAATTTTGTTAAACTTATAGAAAGAAAAAAAAAACATTCGAAATAAAAATTTAAATAGATAGTTTGATTGTTTGCAGCCTACTTAGGAATCTTGCATATTGTGTTAAAAAAAAAACACTGGGATTGTCACAAATGTATTATTCTAATTTTATGTTTTATGGTGGCAAATTTCTGTCCGCTACATGCAAGATAAATAAAGTTAACGTACATTATAACTATGTAGACATGCGATTTTTTTATGTCAAGATTTATTATTTTTGCATAATTATGTTGACATGCAAGTTATCGATCTATTTAGCGAATCCAATTTTGATATTGGAAAAGTTAAACATAACACCACAATATGATATAATACAAGCTAGATGCTAAAGGATTATGTTGACATGCAGTCTTATGTTATCAAGCGAGTTAATTATGTCAATATGAGAGATATGTATGTTGACAAACAAATTATTATTTTGCATGTTAACATAAAGTATTTACATGTAAAATTGTTAATCACATGTGGATAAAAAGTATTTCCATATTGACAGAGATAAGTTTCATGCCTATATATTTATGTTGCATGTTATCATAATTAAATAGGTTGCAAGTTGGCATATATACATGTATCTTGCATGTTCACATTAATAATGAGCTTGCATGTTAGCATAATTATGTTGCATCTTGTTTGTATTATGTGGTATACTAGATTTGGTAAGTAAAATTACTACTAATAAAAATTAGATTCTCTAAATAGATTGGTCACCTTAATGTCAACATAAGTAGTATACATGTAGACATAATTGAATTGCATGTTGACATACTTTGTAATTTATCTTGCATGTAGGGGCAGAAATTTGCGACCATAATGTGTATGTCTTTAGATATACGTATTTATCAAATAAATCCTTATAATTACATAGTGGGATATGTAGGAATATTAAATCACTTGTCAGGTTATAAGAATAATAGATTATTAATGTTCTTATTCAGTTATTCTTAATTAAAAATATTATTTTGATATCAAAACTTTTATATTACAACGAAAATAATGCTTCTAATACATATTTATATTATTGTTGATTTTTGAATTTATGATTGATTAAGGATGTTTTTACGAGATTCTCCTCCATTTAATTGAACAATGAGCCTCTAAATCGTATACAAGAGTTCAGTCATTTATAGGATGTTCTTAGGATTAAATTCCATAAAAACGACTCTTATCTACACCTCTTGAGCTGGAATGTCAGATGTAACAGACCTCAATTAAAACATTACATTCCTTGAATGCTTCAATTTTCAGCAACTTCTGCTTCATACAAATCACGTGACGGCTAGCATTTAAGGCGAAATAATTAATACTTGTTGTTAAAGAATTCAAACGTATTTTTTTAAAATTCAATTTAACTCAATATCGCAGGAATTTTGATCTTTATTAATTCGTAATCCATACTGTAGACAGTTGTGAACATGGAATTCAAAGACAATTTGATAAGATACTTGAATTGACCATTGCTTGACGATTAAGTTTAAATATGCATATTTTACTTTTATTTCTTAGCGAGTCTTCAATATAATGTTGTCACCTTGTACATATCATTCAGTGAAGACCTATATAATTCCATTGTGAAGAAGTACGTATTATATATATCCTAGAATAAATTTATTCAAAATACCTTTATAATAAATATGACTTGGATTTTCTTATCATTGATGTGCATTTCATTTTCTTTAAAAAGCAACAATGTACATCTTTTTCTAATTTAAAGACGTTGCCTTGATTTATTGTTTATTTTTTGCTACACAAATGTAAAAAAATATATTTATAGAGTGCTTAATTAGGAATTCTTATCTTAAAATGATTTTTTTAATTAGATAAAAGATAAATTAAAAGGCTTACCAACCATTAAATATCACTAAGGAAAAGCACACAAGAACGAACTTTTTATCCCGTATCTTCATTTACTTATTTTTCTCTAAAATAAACAGACGTTAAACTAACTTGTATAGAAAGTACATTATTAGTACATGTTTAAACCAGGAAGTGGAAAAAAATATGCACTTAAAGATAAAAAAATGATACAATTATGCGTGAGTGTTATGAGCAATCTTCCGTTGTTCAGAATGCAATATACTTCTAAAATTCTATTGGTGTGCTATGATGCACATTAAATTTTGTCTTTGATATATGAACAAGATGTGTTTATGAAACACTGATATCCCCGTTTGTCAGCTCATGACAAAGGTTAAAGTTTCTAAATTGTAATTTAAACCCTAAGGTCAAAAGATAAAAAAATGTCAAAGCAAAGATAAGTCATGTCACAGGGAGAGTAACTGAAAAATGTGAAAATCTTAGCTCCAAACATAAATACGTTTTGGCGAAGATTCAAGTTTTAAAAACGCAGTATTGGTATCAAGGTCAATGTCAAAGGTCAAAATTAATGGTGCTCAAAGATAAGTTTTATATTAAGAAATACACTTGTGAAATATGAAAGCCATACTACCAACCTTTCAGAAGTAATGTATAAGGTGAATGTTTTTCAAAGGATGGTAAAAGTCAAGGTAATAAAGTCATAACAGTATATGTTGGTATCCGATGGGAAGTTTTGTCACACGAAATACACCTATGAGGCATGAAAGCCCTTTCATCAACCATTCAAAAGTTATAACTGTAGTTTAAGTCTTTTTTTTTAAAAAGAGGAAGGTCTTGTCACAAGAAATACACCATTGAGTAATGAAAGCCTTAAAACTAACTGTTCAAAAGCTATGGCCTAGCTCGAAGTTTGATAAAAATGGCCAAACTTCAATGACAAGAGGTCAAATATGTTGATTCCCAAAGTGGGTTCTTATCTCAAGGAATACATATGTGAGAAAATGAAAGTCATAGTTCCAATCTATCAAACATAACGGGCAAAGATTTTGCGGATAAACATATAAACAGATTAACAGACAAACAGACAGACATGACAAAAATCATATACCCTGTCGTAATAAAAAAATGTACGTTGCAGAACCTTGGATTGCATGGTCAAAAATATAAACTTGTCTTCAAACAAATATATATCTTTAAAAGTAATGAAGAGGTGGTTAATGGATAAAAAGATAGGAACATTTACATGGATTTTACGTCAAAGTAATTAATGTTTACTTTCGACATAAATCATTATAAACGATAGCATTTTAAAATCAAAATTACTGCTTATTCTTATTAAGAAGTAATACTGCAATCAATGCAAAAGGCTTTTGAGATTGCAATCAACTATGAAATATAGATAGCAATCACTATGTTTAGAATATTGGGAATTATTGATTGAAAACAGTCTTTCCAATTCCTATGATATGCTCTGATTAATCGGCACTGTACATGCATCAACAAAAGAAAATGTATAATTGTTTAATTATCCCGGAAAAAATGGTAGCATACATATATGAATCTAGAGTTTTAATCTTCCTGTTGAAATAAAAAAAGATCTCAACTTTGCATTTTAGTTCGCCTGCATAATACGTCTATGTTGCATGTACTTGTAGTTACTGTTTAACTATACCGGAAAAAATGATACATGTAGCATAGATATTTTAATCTGTTCGAGTCTTAATCTTCCTGTCGTAAGGAAAAATGATTTCCGCGTTGCATGTATTGATACTAATTGCATCTACCCTCCTCAAGGGTTTCCGAATGACACTGCTCCACAAAATTTTAAATATCTGAGTAAACTGACCAAGATTTAATTCTGCGCCATACACATGTACTTAGAATACACATTTTGAACTCCATCGGATCTGATATTGGCAGAGTGAGTAAAGAAACAAAGAATGTGAGATAATATTGGAAGTCGGTAATAAATTCAACATAATTTTAACTCCAAAGGTGAGACAGGCCAAAATAATAGGAGGTTTTCAATGTAATGCTTTTTTTTTTTAATTTTGGACTTAAAATGGCATGTTGTCTTAGGTACATGTAAATTGCAAGACAAAAACAAATGTATAAAATATTATAGCTAAATGCACTGAGTCAAATGCCGACTGACGTTTTTTTTTCATTCTTATTGCTAGTCCATTATTTATTTACTAATTTGACGACGGATGTTTTCGGTTTTCCCGATCATGAGATAGCTGATTATAGCGAAAGGAATATAATAAAACTTTGACCGGGATCAATCCTTAGTTAAGACCTTACTACATGAACAAAAATTATTCATTTTACTCCCTTGGACACAATCGTAAATACTCGTTCATTTTCGTGACCATATATTGTTTTTCTCCCGTGGAAAATATCCGTGTTGTTACGAATGCCTTGCGAGATAACTTTAGAGTAGGAACTTGTTTGGTTTTGTACACATGCATCAATCTATCCCCTTGTGAAGGATCCTTTGAAATACTAATTTCTCAGAGATTAAAGCATGCTTATGATCATGTTGTAGAAAAAAAGATGAAATGGTGTCGTAGAATATATTCTTTGAAAACTTACAACTTTCTTTATTATTTCAATATTGGCCTACATATACAGATATATGAAACGTGTTTTTAACAGCCTTATCGCTATTTTACAATGCATACGATCATATAAATGCTAAAATGTGGGGGGAAAGACATTGAAAAACTTAGGTACATGTAGATAAAATTATTTTTTACTAATACAATAATAACGTTCCAAATATCAATAACGTTATGTGACATTAGTCAATGTTTTATAGCGTTATCTGGTTAAAATTGCATTGCTTTCATTTTGAGTTTGAATTAAAATTTAGAAGGTATACAATAAAAAATTTGATGTCAAAATATTCAGAAAAACTAGCTCTTTCAGAATCGGTAAAAAAAAGACTTTCGAAAATTTTGTCACGAAAGTCCCTTTTCGCTTGACGCAACTCATACATGTATATGTGGCAAGACCTTCCATCTAATTTGACCTTTTAAACTGGAGTTTGACCCACTTTGACACTAAAATTCCAAACTTTTACTTTGGCCTTAATGTTTGAACGGTAGACACTAGGGCTTTCATATTTCACGTTTAAATTTTTGATGCATGACCTTTTATTGGATACCAATAACTATGACCTTTTGACCTTGAAAATTTAAAGTTTGTCCTCCATTTTAAATACTCTAACCTTGACGATAACGTTTGAACGGTTCAGTTGACCTTGGAGTTTGACCTAATTTTCAAAAACGTATCCTTGGCCAAATCTTCTAAACAGGAGGAGACCTTACTTTGCGTACCAATATATAAATTTACATTTAAGGTCTTTCCACCCTTACAATTTTAATGGTTCAAAGTACAAAATTAAAACTGCATTTATTTTCATTTAATGAAGATTAAATTTACCAATTATTGCAAAAGGTATAGGTTGTCAGGTTATTTAAGATGGGAGATATATATTAACAGAGGTATATGTCCACATAAAAAATCGCAATTTTTTTATGAACAATATTCTAAAAATCATGTACAAACTGGTTCAAATGCAAAATTCTAATGCTGAAAGTTCCAAAATACTTGGTACTTTTAGGAAAGTTTTGAAGTTTGAATATCAGGAAAACTATTTTACATTAGAAGTACAATAAAGAATGAATATACCTTAGAAGGAGTTATTGCCCTTGTCAAAATTTTTTAAGGATTGAATCATGTTCAAAGAAAGAAAATATACATTTTTTAGATTCTTTTACTTAACAATATTTATCATCAGACCTATTGAAAAGCCTTCTTTTTAAAGATATTGTTCTATTTGGTATCAATTTAAAAAAGTTAGAGGTTTTGTAAAAACCTATGACATCATACGAGGATGGAAATATCCTAAGAAAAGTCTTCGCTATTTTTGTCTTATGGGGTCATCAGTGTTAAACATCCTTACAACGTTTAATTGAGAAGAGATAGGGCTTTCATATTTCAAATGTGCATTACCTGTGACAAGATTTGATACAATGATAACGTCCTACCCTCAAGGACATGGATAGCGGGGGACCACAATTCTTTGTTTTAAAATGTGCTTGTTCCTTTTAGTATTATTCAAGATGTTCAAAATCCATGTATCTATTGATTTAAACTATTCTAGCATTTGTTTGATATTTCAGATTCCCATCATAAAGGGTGAGATTGAAATATTTCTATGTTTTGGATACATGATACACGTCGTAATACAAAATGCTAAAAATTGCTTATAATTATATTTTGAATATACCAAAGAGATTTTTATAATTTTGAAGGCCAAATTATGTCAATGTGTCAACACAGAGGGAGCCGCATGTATATGAAACCATTGAAGGTTACACCCGTAACAAAAAAAGAACTATAGTTAACTATAATTTACTATAGTTAACTATACTTAACTATAGTAAACTAAAGTTTCAAAGTTTTTCAGAGTGTCAAAGTTTTCACCAAAGTTTTTCAAAGTGTCAAAGTTTTCAACAAAGTTTTTCAAAGCGTCGAAGTTTTTGTCAAAGTTTTTGAAAGTGTCAAAGTTTCGACAAAGTTTTTCAAAGTGTCAAATTTTTCTATAAAGTTTTTCAAAGTGTCAAAGTTATCACTATTGTAAATCAAAGTTTTAAGTAACTATAGTTTACTATAGTTAACTATAGTATTTTTTTGTTAGGGACAGACACTATATGTGCTCGACATGCAAATCGCAAATATTTTGGCTGTCAGGTATAATAATTGTATTTGAATTTCTAGGTTTTATACAAGTAATACCAGATTTCCTTAAATAAGTATTGTGATAAGTGATAAGTGATAGAGTCTTTTGTTCGAGTAGGTGGTATGGGATACCAGATAAAATTTCTCCTAAATATTGTAAACGTGTTAAATTTGGCTGTGTATTCTTTTTAGGGGCTTTGGCGGATCCCAGCAACCACCAAATCAAGTACAATGCTAACGGTCCTGCATGTATACACATAATTAAGAAAATGAAGAAATGTACGAAACACATCTACGACAAATTATTCAAAAATTATTTTCCGCCAAATATCATACATGTGAAAATATAATACATTTACAGTATTTCTTTACATAAATTTTAAGGATTTGAATTAATCCAACCTTTCAATGTGATTAAATGTAATTTTAATTACTTTTGTTATTTTTTTTTAATGAAAAACACAAAATTATTTTTTATACCCTTCTTCTTCAAAAGCATTTTCCTTTGTTCCATTTTCCCTTTAAGTTTCCTGAGCAACACTATTTTAAATGGGCAAGATAATATTACTTTTTCTTTTTGGGTAACTGGAATATTATTTACATGTATCATGCTTCCTCTGTTTGTCATCGGCTTTCCCTACAGTTAAAAAGTCCATTTTGTTCTAGAAATACAATTTATTATGCAGAAAACCATTTATATTAATTTGAATAGAGTTTAAATTATTAGACAACTGAGATGCAAACTTCTTAATTTTGGAATGTATGATGGATTAATAAAATGGCTTTTTGTTGATTTTGTACTCCCGCTTTGAGTTGCATTTTAAATTCAAATCGCAAAATCAGAATCGTGAAGGTGTTTTAAAAATGATTTCATCTTTAAATGTAAAAATCGAGAATAAGATGAAAATGCAACATTGTTGAAACATTTTTTTTATTCTGTTTTCTAAAGATATCAACTTTACGAAAGACTCTAAAGAGTTAAAAACTTTCCATTCCTCTCTATCTCTAATATCTCACGTTATACCAAAAGGCATTAATGGGTTTATTGTTTTTGAAGAACTGAAAATGTATAAATTTTAAGCAAAAAAACTTAACGATGAATCATTTTAAGGTTTCAGTCTGAGAGAATTAAGGCCTCATTTGCTTTAATGAAAAATTAAACATATGGAGATAACGAACAGTACTGTAGATTCCTTATTTTTCGCGAGTTCTTATTATTGAGAATTGGATCTTCAACGTCAAATCTCAAGAATAATGATTCACGAATTGATCAAGAGATTTTACATAAATTTTAGCAACCTAAAAATAAAGGCGAGTGATATAATTTCGCGTGCGGCGCTTCTTACACGATGATTAAATCCATTACTTTATTTAGGAATTTAAAGTATTCAAGATCAAAAGTCTTTAAACAATACAAAATAGAAACAGAGCAAACGCGGACCTCCAAATCATCGGAGGTGGGCTCATGTGCCATGGAGGAGTGAGCATCCCTGCCGACCGGTCACACCCGCCGTGTGCTCCCTGTCATAATCGGGAAATAACGGAAAAATCTGTCTTCAATTCTGTATATAAGTATTAGAGTAACAATTAGTATGAAAAACATCAGTCAGCTTTTGACTTAACCAGGATGTATGATAAACGCGAGGACTTTAAGTTTTAAATGGTCAGCGACCCTTTAAGTTATCTATGCAGCAAAATACCTTCATCAACTGCAAACGGATTTTATATATCTTAGCTGATTCGATATGAAAAACCATGTTCTTCGTTTAAACAATTTCTAATAAGGGGAAAATTTTTGACAAACAAATTGATGAAACAAGAATAACAGCAGTCTCGTTTAATAAAATTCATCATTTTGTAAGCTCTATGATCGATACAATGACCCTGTCAGCAAATACAATCATTTAATGAAATGCTGACTGATGTTTCTCATACTTATTGTTAGTCCATTGTTTAAACAGTGAATTGACGACTGGTTTTTTCCCGTTATTTTCCAATCATGACAAGGAGCACACGGGGGTTTTGACCGGTCTACAGGTAATGCTCATTCCTCCATGGCACCTGATCTCACCTCTTATGTTTTGGAGGTATTCTCTGCTCCTTTTTTTGTCTACATTTTTGAAAAATAGATTTTTGAGCTTGAATGCTGTTTGATATCTCCATTTATTTCATACTTATTCGATGAACATTTTGATCAAGTCAGGAAGGGTGCTTAATTATGAAATTGTTCCCTGAAAACACGATGGACATCATTCTTTCTACCTAATTATCAAGAATGTTATATAACTAACTTAAGAAACTCATACATCATCTCAAGAAAAGCCCTTTTCACTTTGATTTAATATGAATTTTCTAATTTTTTCAAATAATTTGTTCATTTATTCATTGATATTTCAAAGAACAAATAACTTAAATGCGATATAAGTAATGTAAAATTAATAAATAGTATGTGAATATACGATTGTTGCAATTAAAGTAGAATAAATACCTTTATTAATAAATATGGCTTTTTTATATTACTGCATTAAAACACTGAATTACTTAATATTAAGTAAAAACGTGAAACTATAGCAAAATTTAGTAAACTTTTATTAACTACTACACAGTATTTATTACCTACAAGAAGGTGCTTTCGAAAGGTACGTCATATTTCGTCCTCAAAATATCTTAGAACTGATTGTTACTAAGACATATGTATTATAATATATCAGGTCTCTCCATCATTTGAAATTTTACTGTTTTGCATGAGTGTTTTTGAGATCTAATTGGCAACTGAACCACTAATCATAGTGTTATATGAAACGGATTTTGAATACCCTAAAGGTTATCTAATTTAATGAAATTTACATCTTTAAATTTTTATGACGAATTTTCAAAGATCCCAAAATTTGAAAAATCGAACTGATATTCTTTTCATTAGGTATTTGTTAATAAAATTCATTTCATCGGAAAACCTCAGCTTTACTACATGTTATTTGGAATAATGGCTTCCCTAAAATATTTGATCGTGATACTTACTAGAAAACATGTATATTGCAAATTTGCTTTATACCGGCATACACTGTAGTTATACGAATTCTTGGTCATGATAAAACAAATTGCGGATTTAATTATAACCAATTTAATTTACAGATCCCAAGGACTTTGCTATAACCTAATTTTACTGTATTTAAAATGCAAAAAGCAAGTATAATTTAACAGAAAAAGTAAAACAAAATATTCTTTTTGTTACTTCATGCGTAAATCCAGCCAGGGGTCCAGGCATTCATTGATTATGCAGAGTGAAGTATTATAAAGAAACCTAATTAAGGGAGAAATAAATGTTTATTATTCAATTTTTTTCAAATAAAAGTCAAAAACTTTCCCTCTTGTCTAGTTTGTTTCTTTTCTCCTTCTTATTTTTTCTATCTTCATTTTTATTAAAACAACTTTCCTCTAAGCTGCATTATTTAACAAAATTGTCAATGTACATGTGACCACGAATAATTAGTGAATCTCAATATACTCAGAAACATTCGATAATCCGGTGTAATGCTGTTCATTTGTGTCATTCACTAGACCTGGATTTAATGTGGTATAGGTTGACGTTGGATGACCGGTTGCTACAACAGTTGAAAATTTGCTTGTATAGTTCTTGTTATTGTCAGAAGAACGCGTTCTGAAAAGAAATGAATGCCATTGAATAAAATATCGGATATTCAATCAGCGTAACTGAAGGTTATATATATTCTGATTTGATGGATTTTTCTAACATTTCCAAGATTACCCTTCCATTTATTTGGTACAAAATTTCGAAATAAACAACAAAATATATTCAAAGCATCACTGTACCTTTTCTTAATTCTGATGATACAGATGATTAAGAAGATGACGATCCCAGATAATATAACGACTAGTATTCCACAAATTACCACTCCAATCAGCAGCCCTTGGTTATTCACGGAATCTGAAAATTCAGTTATGTAGAAACTTTGAATCATAAGACTTCAATGGATTTTTCAAAGAACTTGGACTTTAATTTATTTTAAAAAATGTGACAAAAATTGTCACCTTTTAAATTAGAATCATTTTCATATGTTAGTAAATTTTTAAATTTAGTTTCAGACGTAAGATCTTATTCAAACACAAGATTGAAGAACTTAAAAATAAAAACGGAAAATATTATTCTGATAATAAAAAGCAGATAACTTACTTATGTAGTTACGTATTTTTAGGCAAGAAATTTCACGACAAAAAAGATAAAGTTATATTGAAAGGGAAACAAACGTACACCTATATTAAAAACCTACCTACCTTCTAAACCATTTTATGATACATTTTCCTTGTATTACCAATTAATTGAATTTAGTATAAATACCTTCACCAGATATCATGAGCATTATTCTAAAATTTAATTTGGAAAACAAAAATATATAAAATATATGAGGAGCTTTAATTTTACTTCGTTGCCTCAAAGAATTGAAAAGATAAAAAAAACTGACAAAGAAACAATATCTAATTACATAAAAAAACTATTAATTTATACCGGCAGGTGTAACGATTTAGGAGGGAGGGGTTTATTGACAATTATAATTATTCCATACACTGTTTTAAAACTCTCTCTCTCTCTCTCTCTCTCTCTCTCCAATAATAAAATGTATTTTTTCTGCATGTTCATATTAATAGATATGCGAAGTAAACACCAAATTCTGTTCATGTCCCTACTCGATTCACACACATATACATTTCTAATTTGATAACTAATGTGAAAATGCAAACCAAGAGCTTTTAATGTACCTATGTTCAATTTTTGGTAGTTAAAAGATGTTATCGGTTACATATATACATGTAATAAGACTAATTTTTAAAAGGGCACGTCAATCAAAGTTAAATTGACGTTAATATAAGTACAATAATTCAAATAAAATGTATGACAAGGGATCAAATCCGAGTTTTTCTCCAATTGCATAGGATAGGTATTAGATTTCACAACATATGCAAAGCAGTTTGTCAAATGTTTGAGGGATAAGCTTGTACATTGTTAACAACGAATATTTGTGCTTGTACATTGTTTACAACGAATATTTGTGTTCTTACAAAATATAATTTTTTTTTCAAAAAAAAATAATAAATATTGGACAAGCATTTCTCTAATTTGAAGATCTTTAAAGCTTAATTAATTGTTTTGAAAGTAAACCCAATTAAAAAATCTGCGTGGGATTTAATTTCGTTGATCATTCTTTACAACGAATATTCGTGCTTGTACAAAATATAATTTTTTCAAAAAGGAATAAATGATGAATATTTGACAAGCATTTCTCTGATTTGAAGATCTTTAAACCTTTATTACAAATACAGATCAGAAACGATGTTTGGCTGCTAACCTGTCGCTTTCCTTTGAGGTATTTCAAAACCTGAGTCCTGAAAAAATATATCCAAAAGTAGATAGATTGATAAATTGATTGACCAAATGTAGTTCACGCAAAACCATAGCACATTACATATGCTTTTCAATTTTAATTAAAATCATATTTGCTTATCGGAAAATGTATGTTATCTAAAAAAAAGGTAATGAAAATCGGAAACAATAAGGGACGTAAGTTTTCATGAACGTTTTGAAATGTGAATGTTGGTAATTTATAGATTCTTATTAATAAGGAAAGAATAAAATTTTAAAAAAAAAGAATTCTGAAATACAATTTTACATTAACTTTTCACAAACTAAATTATCAAGCTTTTCAAAACAATCGACAAATTCACAGCCAGTCCGGTTGCATTTTTGGCACTGATGAAACGTTTGTTTTTCTTGGATTTCAACAGCAACACCTGTCAGAAAATTAAGCCGGGTTTCTATAGAACAGCTAATAAAATTCATGTTGTAGATATTATTTGTGATGAAAATATTTAATCCATAATTGTTTGCTGGATAAAAAAATTCGACAATGTTGCATTTTTGCTCCATTTCTTTCCTCTGATATCACAAAGACGTCGAACAAATGTCAGAGTACTTATATACGTATCCATCTTGTCAAGTATAAATTGTATGCCTGTACTGAAAATATATTTAATCGTTTACGCCATTTACATTTCAATTATTATCAAAGGGGGTAATATAATCTCATGTTTGACATTCATAAGATTAAAAAAAGTAGTAGGAATGGTGTAGTGGTAAAAAAAAGAAAATATAATAATAAATTATAGCTTTCTTACCTCGATCATACCCACTATACATTTCTTTTGCGATGCTAAGCCAGGATGGCCCTCTCTTTTTCCTTTGTAATTGTTTACAAGCCAAAGTGGCGTCAGTCAGGGAGACGTTTCCAATTAAGTAAGACGAGGGAGTCCTTGTTTTACAAATCTGCATTGATGATGTCCAGTTTGTTTTTATCTCTGCTTGATTAATATTTATGTGAAAATATAAAAGTCCACATGAAAAAATGGGGAGAGATAATGAAAAAAACTGAGACAATTCAGGTAAATATATTTCCACCAATCAAAAAATTCAACAGTAAAAATCGTAATTGCATATTTGAGGTAGTCGAGATTTTTTCTCATATTTTTTTTTAAAATGAAAATAAGGTGTTAAGCACAAAGTATGGATTCCATTTAACTTTTGATTCCATTTAACATTTAACTTACAGATGATCCTTAGGATGGGGAGACATGTCAATTCATTACTTGCTTTGTATTACTATTGAAATGTCCCGAGTTCTTGGTGTTACAACTTTTATGAAAATAAAGCCAATAACCTACACATATATAAACTCAAATCTGTAACATGATCATACAATTTTGTCACACTTATCCCCCTCTTAAAAATAATAATAATAATAAAAATAAACTCTTATTTTATTTTCTATTAATCTAATGTAAATGTATTTTTTTGACTTGCCTATTTGTAGATTTTCACCCTACTAGATAATATGTAACTCGTAATGAAAGGTCGGGATTTCTGATAAAATAGACATTGCTTTTTCAAGAGAAATGAGCTAGCAAATTTGCTTAACTTGTCATAAGTCATTTGAAAATATATATTAATTTTTATAAGTTTCATTTTTTTTTAAAAATTGATACTCCAAAGTTGATATAAAAATATATGCTTAAGTTTTTTTTGTTAGATTTTGTCTATGTATGTTTTTGAGATTAAGTCTTCCAACAATCTGATAGAATCCCGTTTGGACAAACTGCGTCCCGTTATTACAGTACAGAAGTACTTTGTATTCATAGGTAGTATAATATATATATTTTAAAAACCTCATCATGGGAAAATATCAGATTACGTCATGTGTCCTTTCAGTTAACATTAACATGCATCCACAATTCAACATTAAGATGTATCCACGATGTTTTATCAAAAAATAAAATTCATTTTCATACATCCCTTTGAGCCTAAAAAAGGGATACAGCAGTGCCTGGCACATATGTTTTATATTTGGATATTTTACAAGTAATAGACGTTAATGGCAACCTGCTATGAAACATTATATAGTGATCAAGTGAAATTTCCTAAGGTCACCTTCCCTTATTTAAATGTCAATATACCATTGTTATATGCATATGTTTAGTTTATATGTCTTACTTGATTCGATACGCAAAAGCATGCCCAAAATTTGTAATGCTTCAATGGCCTTTTGAAATTAAGTTCTGATTTTATTAAAGATAAAATCTGTGAAACCTATATCATGATTCAGAACGGATCCTAAGAAATATAAACCCCACAAAGAAAAACAGATAATGTAAGGTAGAAAGCATTCCTCTCTGATAAAATATTTCATTCTTCAACCTTTTTGTCAGTGAATGAATTCGAAAAAAAAAAAAATGAATACACCAACAAAATTTAAATTAAGCTGGAAAGTGGGATAAATGCAAAACACGTCTTTCAGATTTTTTTGAAAAAATATATACCTGTCTCGTAGTTAGCATTACTGTAGATGTTGATCCTGTAGAAATCACCACAAGTTTGCGTTTTGTTTCCACTACATTTCACATTACATTCACATTCAGGCTTTTTGATAAATGATGTAAAAAAATTCCTGCAAAAGCATTCTTTGCCAAACTGTAAATAAAAGAAATCTCATAATTCTTAATGGGAATACGTATTTCTCATAACTGAAAAAACGTCTCATAACTCAATTGAACAAACAAGCAAGTTCAAAGAATTGTGATCCACTGATTTGGATGTCTTGAATGGGATGTAATATTTTTTGGTATATTGTGTCAGATGTGAACGGCTGCTAAAATACCATTGAAAAGTTTTAACCAACTTAAAGTTTAAATTTTTGAAAACTAGGTCAAACATGAAGATCAAGATCAACGGGTAAAAATTAAAACATTAAGATAAAATAAATTTTAAAAAAAGGAAAACCTTGAAGGTCAAAATCACGGTAAAAAATCATTGTATATTTGGTAAGGTCTTGTCGCAGGTAATGTATAAGTGAAAGGAGAAGTCATATCTTTTCGTCATGACCAAGGTTAAAGTTTTTCAAAGGGACGGAATGACTAACAGACGGAATGACAGATGAATGAAATATATTGTCCCCCGTAAAAGCAGGGGTCAAAATGCAAACCTCAACTCCGTAAAATTGGTAATCTGCACAAAACTTCCTACAGCTTTCTACAGTCAATTCAGAGTCATCGTGACGGCTGCTTCCAGATAAGGTTCGTTTTGGCTTGTCTTCAAAGCATCCTAGATACTCTATAAAAGACAGGAACGAAATCAATGGAACATTCATATGGAATTGCTATGTAATTCTTTAAGGACCCTCTCTACATCAGTGCACAATGTTTTTGGAAATTAAGAAAATTACATTGAATAAAAGTGTAAAGTTAAAGCTTATCTATTCAATTTTCGATATATGGTACATGGCTTTTACACCAATGAAAAATGTTTAAAAACAACTATGTATTAATGAACAGAAATAACTTTTGTATAAGATTACATCCATTGATAAGATACATGAAATTAACATGTTCAATTAATTGATTAATTTAAGTCCTTTAAAATGGTAAGAATAATTTAATTGATTACAAACTGAGTAATAGTCTGAAAATTTCTATGTATTGATATTAAGACCAAATGGCAGATCACTCCTACTGTAGAAAAATTCTGTATAGGGTTTAACAATTTTTATTTACTTGAAAATCAGAATTCAATTGAAATACATATTTTTTAGAATTGCGGATTATTTGATCGATATTGTTGAACAATTATGCCACCCATATAATTTTTTGTCAACATTAGATGCCACCATACATAGATCGTAGAGTGATATTTGTTATACATTATAAGTGAAGGCAAAATTGAAATTAAGAAAGCTGAGCTGTAAATACTGTACACAGGGAAATTTTCGCATGTTGATTTCCACCTTTGTTTAATAGAATATATGACAGATATATGCTAACATGTGTTTTTATTTTACTACCAGGTATAGGAAACTCATAGTAATTCTGTAAGCCTTCCTCCCAGGGAACTCCCAGTGGTGTAAATTTTCAGTTTTGTATGACCAAAACCGGTCATATCTATGTGAAAAGTTGCTACGCTATGAAATATTGAGAAATGATGCGACCTTTTAAAGGATTCGAGTACCTAACAAGCTAGACATACTGGTGTTCATAGAGAATGGTGCATGCAAAGGAATCTCTTATTCCAATCTTTTATGTTCTTTGTTTTTATAAGATATGTACGTGTACTTGGACATTACCTTTATAGACACAGGTTCCTAAGTATGACTCAGAACAATCCGAAGAATATGAAAACTTCTGCACGGAACCACAGTTTACTGCAAGACGTGTTGCCCCTCTTTTTACTCTGTCAGCTTCTATAGATATTGAAAGAAATATTATTGTTAACATTTATAAAATTGTTATTTGAAACAGAACTTTTCAGCTCATCTTAGCAGGAGGCTATAGTGAACTCCTCCGATCGAAGTGCGCCCGTCGTCTGTCAGTCGTTTGAAAATTGTTCACGTATTCAACTTCTCAGGAACAACATAGCCAATTTCATCCGAATTAACTCCAAAGCACCCTTGTATGAAGGGATTTAAGTTTGTAAAAATGAAGTCACACCTCCTTTTGAGGGTATATAATTAAGTATTGATAAATATTTAATATCACTCTTTAAAAATCTTCTTAATAACCAATTGGAAAGAAAAAATTATATTTATGTAATAACTTCTATGTTTGTCGTAGAATCATTTTTTCGAATCTTGACCCCAGAGGTAGGAAGTTGACACAGCAAGAGCAAACAGGATAAAAACTCTCAAAAATGAAAAACAATGTTTAGTCATATTTAAATGTAAGCATCCCCTGTTTGTAAATTTTTAAATCATGACTACTGGTGGAAGGGCAAACACCACAATGAATAATAAACGGTTATACTGGAATACAGTGCATACTGTACGAAACTTTAAAAATAGCTTTCCAAAAAAAGCAAATTATTATATCGTAGTTGTACTTTTACGGAAGTAACCAATGTAGTGAAGATCAAGCTTTTTTCAAATCATGACCTCCAGGCAGACTGGGGTACAATGAGATATTAAAACTGAAATATAGATATATATAAGATTATCTTTAAATTCTATTTTCTTGTCTGTAATCTCTTTACTATAATGTTAAACATATGAAAACCCAGAACTCTTCTGAATAAAGTCAGACATAATTGAAATGAAAAAAAATACAGATTTCTAGCATGCTATATTGTTTCAATGTATATTCAACCTTATGATTATTGCCAAGTAGAGATACAGTAGCCATAAATCAAACTTTTCAAGTTTTTGTTAATGTTCTTAAAATTAACCTAAGAAAGACTGTTTTCATAAATGAAAATGTTACAACAATTAAAAATGGGCCATAATATATTTCATTAAAATTGTAAAAAAAAAAATGATGGATATCAAAAAAGATTTATACATGTAAATAGAATGAAAAAAATTCATACAGTGTAAATATTCTTAGATTGTTAAATTGAAATGCTGGAACTGAATTTGTAATACCTTAGTACGAGATTGTCCGTTAAGGTCGTGGACAACATTGATAATTATTGACAAACATTGATATGATATATGAAACTATTATTTTCATTAAATTCATGTTTCATGTTATTAATATGCAAGTTTTCAACAAATACAATGCACAAATAGTTATATTTTTATCAGATTAAAAAAGACATACACTCATACCCGGAGCACTAAAATGAATATTCTTGACGTTACCCGACGTCAAAAGCATTATACGAGTACATGTAAATTTTCTCAATATAGTCACCGCGTTTAACTCAATACATTTCTTATATGTCGCTTTAACCAGTCATAAATGTGTGCACAAAATGTTCAGGTTCCATACGTAAAATAATATTTCTTAACAATGTCTTTCTCATATCCAGCAATCCTCCAACCTTTGTTCGCGTAAAAACGATTTTATTTACAGAAATACGGTAAAGTCACGCTACGAAGTTCATTTTTTACAGGACTGCTATCTCGGAATGATGGTCTTCCTTCGCGCATGTCATACTGTAAACTGTTCCTTACCGTTCCGAAAATATGTGCCACTTGTTAACTAATGTACATTTCTTTTACTATGTTTTCCCGATTATTTCCAAAGTGTACTAGTCTCTGTAGGTGTTGATCCGATGTCTTCGCAAAATTTATCACTTCTTGCTGCTCCACCTATTCCGAAAACGTTTTTTCAACAATTCCAATCCGTCTTAGTAGAGAAACACCGACATCTTACGAACGAACGTAACTTGCCCTAACTTCCGAATCTCGATTGTTTCCTCGGGACCAGTGATTGCACCCATACAAAATTTTAAAAATCGGAAGAAATAAGTATATGTGCAAAATCGAATGGATAGTGTTTTAACCACTTTGTAATTGAAAATTGCTTATGTCAAATTTATTGTAATCACTTACAATGTTTAATTTAAAAAAAGCGAACAAATAGAAGCAAATACACCATGATAATACTTTAGACGGATTAGGAAACACGTTTGTCATGCGTCAGTGATTAAACGTTTACAATAAATAAAATAAATCCGTGCAATCAAGTAAATAGTTAGTTAAAATGTCTTGTATTGAGAGAGAGAAAAAAAGAGAGAGAGAGATTCTTTTTTTATTTAATAAAATATCACTTCAAAGAAATAGACGAGCATTCATGGTAGACAGTATCTTCTTAAATGATGTATTAAATTGCGATCTTAACTAAATTATCTTTGGCTGCTTTTATTTTATATTTGTAACAGACATAGACCAAGCAATTTTAGTTTAGAATCACTACCAAACGATTCCTTAGGAAGTTAAAATGAAATTTTTTTTTATTGAGGAAGCACAAGTATACAGTAGCTAAGTTGTCCATAATAATTCATTGTTTATTTATCGACTTCATTGTGGGGGGGTGGGGGGGTATCTCCAGCCCCTCAACCCCGTTCCTATATACGAACGTGTGTACATGGTGTGTATCTGTTTATATATGTGGATTATTAAAAAGGTTGAAAATATTTATTTATGTGGTGCATTTTTCTTAGTAAAGGCATTTGTGTTAAAGTTATGCTCCTCAATGTCATTGTTTTGTTAACCATACATGAATCGTCAAAATATAAAATTATAGAAGATACATTTTATACTTTTGCCACACACAGAGTTATTTTGACCGAAGGTCCAATATACATAGAAAAACTATAAATATATATTCACCATCCTGTTGTAAAAGAAGAAAAAGATTGATTCCAGAATACAGACAAAAAGATACCGGACTTTTAAAAGTGTGAATAATATGAAAACTTAGTTGTCACTTAGTTGTCTTGGCATCCTTCAAAAGTATGTGCACACATATGCTTAAATAATCAAAAGTGCATGTAGACCAGACAACCTACCCATACCCACCTCCAATATACATACCGGGTCCCAAGATAATCATATTTGTCTTCTTTCATAAATTAACATATTTACAATGCATTTCATATGAACAATCCAAAAATTACATAGTATTCACTTTTTATAAAAAAAAAGATCATGCCCGTAGTATCTTAAATCACCTCTAACTTTTTAACTGCAGGTATCAATTTTGTTTGTTGTAAATTGTAGATGTTATTAATGAAAGAAAGCCAAAAATATCTTTAACCCGGATTTATATATATTTTCCAGGGGTTTGGGGAGGGGAGGGGGCAGAGGTACTATTATGGCATGCTAATATGGAACTTGCTCTCATATATCTCAAATTATGTCAAAAAAACAAAACTCACTAAACTTCCATTTTTGCACCGACTCCCCCTCCCGAAAGTTGGGGATATTAAGGGACTCCGACCCTCAGCCAGGAAGGACAACTCTTTAATTTATAATTTAATTCAAGAAGTCTTTAAATGAAGCTTGAAAATTAAATATTTTCATGCAACAATTTTTATTATATGCTTCTCAATGTGATTCAAGGTTCTTCGAACTTCTCAGAAAGGTCTAATTAAAAGTAGAAAGAACCCTTAAATTCGGTCTGTCCGTCTGTTACACTTTTGTTTCAAGCAATATCTCGAGAAGCCTTTTAGCTTTTACTGTTAAATTAAAAAATTGATTTGGGTGTGGGATTTTAAAGGGAGGGGGGGGGGTTCCTGTCCACTAGCACCCGTGAGAATTAAATGAATATTTTTAAGATACATGTTTGTAAGAAGAAGCTTTATCAACTGACAAATTACGAATGGGCATCCCCATGGATTTATAATATGGCTAGAATACCTGTGTATTAAAGCCATATTAATTTTTTTTTCGCAGCATATAGTATTTTAAACAAGAATTTCTATAAAGATTTTGGGATATTGCAATTCAGTTTTAGACCATAACTCCTTATTGTCCCGACTGTCCTTCGTAAATTCCCCCCCTTCGACCCCTACTAGATCCGCACATACTATTATTTTTTATTTCATGCTACAGAATGACATTTTAAAATTTCTTTTTCATTTCCCTTCTCGAACCCCTTTGCTCGTTTAAATGTCCATTGAAATGTATTCTAGCGTCATGGTAGCGACTACGACAAGACGTGGCTTTGAGGTATCTTGTGGGGATTCTATCTATCGAAATTCCAATAAAATTGAAGAATTCAATAATGCAACCGTGAATACAAAGACTACAATGACTGATCCCCGTTTTTGGTTACATTCGTTCGTAAGATGTCGGTGTTTCTCTAGTATGTTCTAACTTTGCTTGCTCATCCATTTTACAACTTTGAATGTTCAAATTTTGCAGGTTTGAAGTGATAACTTCTGTCAACCTCATAATGCAAAAGTCATTCAGATTTCTGCATAATTTTATAAAATACAAATGAAATTTATAAATTATAACGTGATAAAATATTTTTTTAGTATAATTTGGCATGCTCCTAGTCTAATTATGAAGTCATAATTGTAATTAAACATTTGAAATTGAATCAGATGTTACATTTCATAGTTCACATTTAGTAAAGGATTAGGAATATGCTAATAATAAATATCAATGACGCAACTTTTATTTAATTCTTAGCTTGCCCACGAACTTTACGGATAACCCTCGTCCACATTCTAAAAATATAATTGCTCCTTTATCTCCGACATCATAACATGATTTATTGCAATGGTCTGATGAGATGGTCTCTGTAAAAACGGGGCCTTCGAAGCAGGCACATTCTCCTGATTAAAACATTTTGAAAAACAATGAGTTTATTAAAGTAAAGCAATGACACTTCTTCTTATATGTAAGTTAAACTGTTTGTGTATTGCAAAGGTTTGTTTTAACTATACATTTTTTCGAAAAAAACTAACTATTTCAGGTATAACAACTGAGAGAAGGTTAACCAAGATTGAGAGTTGACCATGGGTTCATTATACATAATACTTCATAATTTTTTATAGTTACAGATTCATATCATCAATAATATATAGTAACACAATATTGATTAAAATAAGCAAAAAAATGGGGGAAAGTTGCAAAGGATCACGGGTTTGATGAGAAAAATTAGGGAAAGAATAATAAATGTAAAAACAGCAAATTAATTATATAAAATACGATGGAAGTTTATTTGCTTAATTAAGTTACATAATTCCACATCATCTATAAAACTTCTAAGCTTGCAAAATATATTCGTGCACAGTCATAATGATATAGATTTCAACTAATTGATAAGTGGTTGAATCACCTGTTTGAAAAGCAGACTGAAACTCATATAATTTATTTCAAAAATGTGTAGATGCTTAACATTAATTTTTCTGCAAACAACAGATGCATGTACAGTCATAATAATATAGATTGCCACTAATTGATAAGTGGTTGAATCAACTGTTTGAAAAGCAGACTGAAACTGATATAATTAATTGTAAAAATATGCAGATGCTTAACAATAATTTTTTGCAAACAACAGATGTTATTGATATTGGTCAATAGTTATTGGCATAATCTGCATTTCCTTTATTTTATAAACAGGTGTATTGTGGCAATTTTCCAAAGGACGTGATCAATTGCTCAGTGATATATAAAACAACTTTGTCAGCGGGTTATTGATTACTTTTGCAAAATCGTTTTAGATTCAAGAAAAACATCATCTCGTATTACATAGATTGGCGATTTGTAACTGATCTAATATTTATTTATCTGTAAATGTAAATGTTTCCAAATGGCACTACTTATTATTTAATTTGGGTACTGATTTCACGATTCTCTACCATTTACCAGGTAGTATTGGTTTTTTTTTGGTATGTACTGTTCATAAAAACTTTGCTTAAATTTTCTAATTCCATCTACGACTTGATTGCGTAGGTATATATACTTTTCCAAGTGAAGTTGAGTTTTTGATTTTTACGGCTTTATTATGGATTCTTTTTCGCTTCATCACCAATATTTTAATTGTGCTATTCAGAAATACTTTGTCCCTTGGTCCTTTAGTAACTATGGAATCCCCGAGTGCATCAGCATTTTCTTGGTTGAAGAAATCTCCATTTTTCCCGAAAAAGCATGTAATAAATTGTTTTATACCGAATCAAGCATTGCATATAAATTAATGTGAATGATATGAATAAATATAATCAAAATCATATTTAACAAA
Source organism: Saccostrea cuccullata (assembly GCF_032062105.1). NCBI lineage: Eukaryota > Metazoa > Mollusca > Bivalvia > Ostreida > Ostreidae > Saccostrea > Saccostrea cuccullata. The sequence goes on from NW_026918156.1 coordinate 59,103, forward strand.
CTTTTGTACCACACAAAGATATGGCTTATTAAACTTTATTGAGAAACATCATGATACATGTAACATTTTTACCCTATTTCTAAAAAAAATAATATAACTAGATTTGTAAAAAAGAATGGAATTAAAAAATAGTGCTTTCTTATTAAGTATGTGTATGACTTGAACCAAGACCTTTTTAAATGTACTATGTTTTTTTTTTATTCCGTGACTTGAAGTTTGACCTACTTTTCAAAAATTATATTTTTTTTTGTTTGTTACCCGTGACAAAATGTGTCCGAGCATGGTATGAATTATTACCCATTGACTTTGGCTTTATGAGCGATTTAATTTTCAAAAGAAAAAAAAACTTTGGTTATAACTTTTGAATGATATAGATATGTATGATATATTTGACAAGTGCGTCACCTGTGTCAAAATGATTCCAATGTATTATGATAACTGTCCCCGTGATTTTGACCTTCACGTTTGACTTAATTTTCAAAAATTCCATCACCATTGCTATTGGCAACTCTAATCCACTAAGACACCGAAAACAGGGAACTGTAATCTTTGAATTGCTTATTCTTTTTTTTTTTAGCAAAACATAATTTGTAAAACTTGCTAATTGGTAATTGGTATGTAAATGTATGTACTAATATGTGCAAAACGGGGACACATCATATTCACTCAACGATTGGTCAATTGATCGTGGTAAGATCAGCTGCGCGCATTGATAACAATAGCCATATAAGGGAAACAAAGGTTGTCATTGTAGTACAGGAAATGTTGCAAAGCTAAATATAATTTGTGCAAATTGGTTTGCCGAATAGGTAGGATTTTTCTATTTTCCGTTTTTAAAGGTAAATTTTCTACATATGAACGATGATAAAATATATATTAAATTGTATGTCTGTGTTTAGGAAAGGATGTGATAACTGATATAATTGTGTGTAAATAAAATTTCACTTTTTGCCTAATTTATAACGTGTATCAACATATCTTAGTGTTCAGCTATTAAAGGGGACTGTACAGTTTCAGCTGATATTTTAAAACCAATTTTAATGTTTACAATTCTTGCCTAAGGCATCATCTATTGATTAGCCAAAATTAGAACATTTGTTGATTAACAAACAAGATAAAGAATTTAAAGTTCTTCAAAATGTAAACAATGCTCGTGCCTTGTTTTTGTTCACATTTAGAAAATATCATATTTATAACAACATGAAGTTCAGCAAATCAATAATAACTGTCGAATCGTATTTAAGATTAACTTTTATTTGAAATTATCTACTTTGAACGAACATATATTAGTATATTAACCTTTGTAAACAAAAACATGACACTATCTTTGTTTACATAACAAAGGTTTGGAACTCTAAATTTGCCTTGTATTTACACAACTGACGTTCAAATATTTGATGATCATTAGAAAGACTCTAGTTAAATATTTGTAAAAATAGAAAAATACATTTAGAAATTTTAGCTGAAACTGTGTCTATGCCCCTTTAAAATACGAGATAGTACCTGTACGTATTATCCTATATCACAGTAGTGATAAAAGGAGACATCACAAATGCTGTTATTGTGCCTTACAGACCCTTCAAGCATCGGCTGCAATGAACCAAGTCAAAGTATATATAATACACACTTATAAGAATGCTTTCAACCTTCTATCACACAAAATAATAACGAAATCAAAGCACTGAAAGTACTGGGAAGCGCTAAGCATATTGATTATTCATCCCAATTATTTTGAATTTAAATGTCCTGATGTATTGAAGCAATATGTTGACAGTGCGACAGCGCTAGGGTGAGCACGGTTGTTTGATGAATTATCAAATATGTGACTCCTGTAAACTTCCGTGTTTGGATATGAAATTCAACGTTGTCTTATGAATTTTTATTTTAAGCATTTTAAATTTTCTTCCTCTGTCTAAAGATCAATCAATTTTACATACATGAAATTGCAAGGAAATATTTATCCATGTAAAAATATTTTCTTTCCTCATAGCCTTTTAGGAATCTACAAGAGATAATATCTGCTTTTAAGTTGCAATTTATTAGAGGGCTGACAGTAATCGATTTTTCAAATGAAATTAAGACTCTACATGTAGCTATATTTGCTGGAAAAAGTAAATTTTGAAAAAAATTTGAACACTTGAAAATGTTGCTTAAATTCCTTTCATTTTTGTGCAACACTAAAAATTGAAATCTTCCAGACTGGTGATCATGGAAATTGGCATCATGTTTGTAACAGCATCATGTGACAAAACTCAATGTAAATGAAAAAAGCATCTGTAGAATGAACGCCCTTTTTGTCAGAGTTGAAATGTTAATTTACATTTGGATCTAAAGATATGCATACAATATCTTTTTTCTCAAAAATCTTTAAATCAAACCAACTCTGGATTCAATACTAAGTTAAATATCTACACGTTATAACATTTCTACAATCCATGTCCTCTATTTATGTTTTTTGAGCAAAGAAAAGAAAACAAAAAAAAAAATAAAACATCACAGAGTTATCATTTTTTTGACTTTACGCTGTACATATTACTAGTTAATGACCACTATATACTGACTGAGTTCGAAGGCAACATGCGTTTTTCCGGACCCAAAACCAACCTGTCTACCTGAGGCCCATAGTCCAAAGTCATACAGTTTGGTTCAAGGGTGGACTAAACGCATTTTGCCCTCGACTCAGTCAACGAATGTTTTGTTATACCTTTCATCTTATTTTATTTTATTTTTTGACATACATGCATTTTGTATTTTCTGTCGTCACTGTTGAACCCCAACAAATGAAAATGAGATTAATGTCCGTCCATTCTGTGACGTAAGCGGTCCAACATCTCATCGACAGGTCCAACATCTCAATTAGCGGTCAAACATTCATTTTAATATGCCCGTTCAACAAACTATTAGAAATGTTAGACTTTTTTATATATATTTGTACATTGTATTGTATAGAAACAGTTTTTAAAGGTATAAAAAATCCTTTTATAATATGAGAATTTCCGTCTTACTCATACTTCTCCGATATGACTTTGAAATCAAAAGTGCTATTTACGTGAAATACAACACCAATGAAGTTGGTTGTAAATCAAAAACAAAAAAAGCAGTCCAGCCACTTTAAGACTAAAACGTTCACCGAGCTACGTATTGAACGTTCCTTTGCCTAGCGCACGGCATTAGAAGTCAAATTCAGTGATACTTCGGATGAGACCTTAAAAATTGTATTAAAGCTGAACACGACTCGTAAATAGGCACACGCAATTTTCGATAGCATTATCTACGATACATCAATACAAGGGTGTACTCGTCGCATTCGTTACACCTGACTTTTAAAAAAAAAATCTACCATCAACAACAAAAAAACTAATTTTACATAGATATGACACTATATTTCAGTGTTTTGTATGGTGCATGTGATACATGTAATGGGTAAAAAAAAAATGATTTTAAAAAAATCTTCCTACTTTTGGTCAATAATTTTTTTTTCAAGAGGGGGCATTTCAATGAGGCGGGGGAAATTTCAAACAAACTATAATTTAATCTTAGCCCAAGTGGTTCTTCAACTTCAGAAGATTGTTAATTTTTTTTTCTAAATACTTCTATGTAAAATTTTGATTCTTTATTGTGGCCCCGGTCAAGTCCCGGGGGTCATGATTTGAACAATTTAGAATCTACACTATCCCAGGATGCTTCCACATAAGTTTTTACTTTCTGACCCAGTGGTTCTTGAGAAGTTTTTTTCAAGACTCCACCCTATTTTTGTCTCTTCTTGATTATCTCCCCTTGGGAGGGGACTTCACCCTTCACTTTAATTTAAACTCCTCTTCATCCAAGGATGCTTTGTACTAAGTTTGCTTAAAATTCCTCCAGAGGTTCTTGAGAAAAAGTCGAAAATGTGATAAGTTAAGATGGACTGACAACGGACAAAACGTGATCAGAAAAGCTAACTTGAGCCTAAAAACTAGGTGTTCAAAAATACAAAAATATGCATTGGCTAGGTTTAAGTTAGATTGATTGTCATACATTTAGGCCTTGTATATGTACATGTAGTATATTTCACTTTTTATTCATCACATTGAAATTTGAAATGTTCATCACATATTTCTTTACTCAGAATTTACAATGATCCAAGCATTTGGATAGAATATTCATTTGTTGAATTCTTTGAAGTCCTATTTTTTTTTTCATATGCTCTGGAGAGAGGCAGTATGTTGAAAAACCACACAACATGTCAATGTTTGTTTATGTGCAGTTTTTTGATGCAGCAACACAATTGTAAGCTTCGCAGCTCACTGAACAACTATTCTTTGTCTTATTCATCCTTAGATCTCTCTTAAAACAGGTCAAGGTCTTTTTGGAAAAATTCAGAATCTTGTAGAATCAATCAAGAGAGGTATTGTAGTATCTGAAAATATGAAAAAGGCAAAATCAATGAATAAAAGAATTTAATAGCCCAATGAAATATACCTGTAAAACCTGGGATAATAATTATTCATTAAAATTTATTATTAAAAAAACACTGCAAAAGCAGTTAAAAATGATCGACAATCCCCATGAACAAGGGCACTGCAAGGCGGAGCATCCCCTCGGAAAGAACATGATTAAGACTACCGTTCTTTAAATCAAGGTAATATTCTATATTGATCCTGATGCAAATTTTGATGTTAACAGTCGTGAAGCAAAATAATACATTTTTTAAAATTCATTGTGATATAAATGAGAGAAAATTCCACTTACTTAATAGATTTATGGTGGTCAGGATAAATTCTCACATAAAATATTAAGCATTCTTTTTTTCCTCTGCGTGAAATCTGTGTCTGTTGTTGAGGAGAGTGATTTCGTACCTGGAGATTACAACCAAGAGTTCATATTTACATGATGTTAAGATTAACATGCTTATTATACATTCTTGGAAAAAGAAAAAAAGTAAATAATAGATCTCAATACTATGATCAAGTCTTTAAAATGTTCAGAAAGTCTCAGGCCCCTTCTGTGGGAAGGAATTTCATTTTTGGGGACAAATCTTAGTTGAGCAAAAAAATCCAAAAACATATGACTTTAAATATCTATTTAAGGAAAACATTAAAGCAAAGGTAGATTCTAATGTTTAAATAGCACATACAAGCATTGTATTGAAGGGGGTGGGGGTATGAAATATTTACAGTTGAAAATGTACATACCCCCCCCCCCTTTTAAAAAAAAAATTAACTACGTTCCTGTATACTTGCTAATTTTACCCCCTTGCTCACCGATTCTTAAGGGGCTGAGACTACAATGTTTATGAAAATAAAAGAAGCATCTTTTCAAAAAGAGAACATTTTTATTCAGATTTAATGATATTGTACCGACAGCGACATGCTGTATACATCTTGATGCATGGTCTCATGTCATACATGTTATTTTTTTAATATCTCGTTATAGCTGCAAAAATACATCACAGATATCCACCTTATGTAAATTATCATTGACGAACAGGCTTCAAATAATAAAATATACAACATATTAGCAATATTTACCCCAAAGTCTGCGAAGAACACACGGCAGCTAATACGACCGGAAGTCTTTCTATGCCTCCCGTTGAGGGCGCTGCGAAAACATGAAGATAATTTGGAGCGAAAATGACGCAATACAGTTAAGGTGCGCAATGGAAATATCGACTAAATTTGGTATTTAAAAATGTATTCGTAATCGGGATGGCGATTATTTTCAGTCCATTATTTATATCAGATAATTGTAATTATGATTGATAACTACATATGGAGGACGATTATATTTTATATTTAGACTAGTCATGTGATGCGACAGTCACGCGATTATAGCACATTGACTTGAAGCATTGATGTTACATATAAATATCACCAGTGCAAGGGCATAACCAAGTTAAATTTCCAAGTTTAGTATACATGTATAAATATTTTCAACACGCATTGTAGTTTCTAAAAAGTGATGCGATCCTGTCTTAATTCTGCAATTCCATTGTTAAAATTATACTTGTTTGACCGAATGCTATTTTTTTTGCTGGTCAGTGGCATGAAATATTGATATAATTAAATTGTTTTTGAAGAGATTTCATCAGGATCGCAGCACTTTTCAGATACCTTAATAGTTCTATAGTTGAAATGTAAAAGCTTACTTTGATTCATAGAGTGTATGCCCTTGCACTAGATTGATTTATTAAGACCCCCCACATTACCCTCAGATGTACTTGCATACAGATATACGGCAGTGTCAATTAAATACGTAATGTACAGAAAATATATTAATAAAATAGTGAAGAAGACATTAAACTCAAGTTATTGGCCCATAGAATATCTGTAAATAATATTTTTTTAAATTAGAGAATACAATCATATTTAGTTGAGAAAATATTACTTAGTCTGTCTCCCACTGCATACAAACTAAGTCACGTTGTAAGAAATGACGTCATATTGAAAAGTGTATTGCGATCAGTGACTTGTTTATAACTTGTTATGTGGGATTTAACTAACGGGAAAACAACACGCTGTAGTAAGTTTTTATGTAGTTTGATGATTCCTTACTAGTTAAATAAGCAGATAAACTCATGTTGTGGTATTTTAAAGAAATGTTGTATGATGTATATTGCGTATGATGTCATAGTCAAGTTTTCCTGTACAAATTAGGCTCCGCCTCCTTTTTGTAACCTTAACTGTGCTGCGGTCCCTCTCTTATATGCCTCTGCTTTAACCTTGCACATAAGTTTTAAGTGGGATTGGCTACATATGGCTTCAATATTTCATAGGTTAATTCCTTGTAACAAGACCTTTTATTTGGGTATCACCAATTTTGACCTCTTGACATTAACCTTGCATTTTTGCTCATTTTGACAAGGACAATACCAAGCTTTAAACTTGGCCTAAATTTGATCAGTAGGTGCTAGGGCTTTCATGCTTAACATGCGTACTCATTGTGAACTTTCAACAGGTATAAATATGTTTGACCTTGACCATAGAGTTTGACCCACTTTAAAAAAATAACCTCGGCAATTAACTTTTGAACAGGAAGTAGTAGGGATTTCGTATTTCACATGTATTCCTTGTGACATGACTTTCTTTTGGTACCAACAATTTTAACCCTTTGACTTTGACCTTTGTGTTTGATATACGTTTTAGAAAACTTGAACCTTCACCATAAACTGCAATACGGGGGCAACTGTTTTTCACAAACACATTTTAAAGTGGTGGTGTCTCCATATTAGAGAAAAATTTCCCGAGAGAGATGTTTTCACAATAAACAATCAAATTAACAAAAAAGAAATATAAAACATGAACACGTTGGTCAAATCTCTTGTTCTCCCTTGAATCAGAAATGATGATATAAATATTTTAAAAATAATTAATTTAAGAGTTGAAAAGGTTGTGCATCTTAAAATTGACTCAGTTCTGAGGTTCACTTAGCTATAAAAGTTTACTAGCTTTATTTTTGCTACTCAAAACACTTTGATTAGCTTTTTTTAAATCATGTTGTTTTCTGAAATGTTCAATTTTTTTAACAGTGAATAAATATCATACATTTTCAGCTTCTCAAAAATTGCAAGAAAAAAACTTTTCAAATACTGTAACCATGGTAACCCTTTCAAAAAACTCAATTTGAGCTTTTCTTGTTTCCTTGTATCACATTATGTCTGCCGACAATCTGTTTGTCTGGAAAGTTTTACCATTTTTAACTTCTCCTCTGGAACCACTGGGCCAATTTTAACCAATTCACATAGAAATATGTACATTTGCATGTCAGTCTGTCCATCTGTCTCAATAAATTTAACCTTGGTCATCATGGTCATATCTATTGAATGAAAAGAGACAAAGCATTAATATTAAACATATGTATTTGTATTTAAATGTGAGAATGGCATGGGTTTTTTTTACCCATTAACTTGAAGTTTGACCTACTTGCAAAAAAATTACATGTTTTAAATTCATTATTTTGAAAGAGAAAAGTTAGGGCATTCATATGATACATGCATGATTATTATTACCTGTGATTAGACCTTTCCAAATAAATCATGACTTTTGTCTCAGTGACCTTGACCTTGAAGCTTAACTTACTTTTCAAAAATGTAGCAGTTGCTTATAAATTTTGATTAAGAAGAAATAATGACTTTCACATTTGACATTAATTGCTCATAAGAATTCAAGATGTTTCCCAGCATGCGATGATTTTTTACCCCTTGATGTTGATGTTTTACCTGATTTTCAAAATATTTAACTCTCCTAAAAGATGATAAGGCAAATGTGTAAAATATAGGAGGAGTTCAGGGAACACGGCTTTTTGCATAAAGAACGGCATTTCAAACCCCCATTTGATCCCCCCCGGGGCAAAATCAAATTTCCAAATCCTTACTGCACATCTACATGACAAAAACAACCATTTTCTAACAGATGATAAGGCTACTGTGTAAATATAGGAGGAGTTAAGGGAAGACGGGGCTTTTTGCATAAAAAACGTTATTTTTCGACCCCCATTTGCCCCCCCCCCCCCCCCCCCCGGGAAAAATCAAAATTCCGAAACATTACTGCACATACACATATACATGACACCAACAACCATCTCCTAAAGGATGATTAAGCTACTGTGTAAAATGTAGGAGGAGTTCATTCAGGGAAAACGGGGCTTTTTGCATGATAAACATCATTTCTCGACCCCCATTTGACCCCAGGGGCAAAAAAGAAATTCTGAAACCTTACTGCACATCTGCATGACACCACCAACCATCTCCCAAAAGGTGATTGGGCTACTGAGTAAAATGTAGGACGGGTTCAGGGAAAACGGGACTTTTCGCATACAAAACGTCATTTTTTAGCCCCCTTTGACCCCCAGGGGCAAAATCAAAATTCCGAAATCTTACTGCACATCTACATAACACCACCAACAATCTCCCTAAAGTGATTAGGCTACTGTGTAAAATGTAGGAGGGTTTCAGGAAAGGCGAAGCTATCTGCATAAAAAAGTCATTTTTCGACCCCCATTTGACCCCCCAGGGCAAGATCAAAATTTCGAAACCTTACTGCACATCAACATGACACCACCAACTATCTCCCTAAAGTTGATTAAGCTACTGTGAAAAATGTGGGAATTCAGGTAAGACGGGGCTTTTTGCATAAAAACGTCGTTTTTTTTTTACCCCCATTAGAACCCTCGGTGTAAATTAAAATTCAGAAACCTTACTGCATATCTACATGACACCACCAACAATCTCCCAAAAGGTGATGAAGCTACTGGGTAAAATGTAGGAGGAGTTCAGGGGAAACAAAGCTTTTTGCATAAAAAATGACATTTTTCAACCCCTAATTGCCACCACCCCCCTTGGGCAAAATCAAAATTCCAAACCCTTACTGCACATTTACATGACAAAAACAACCATTTCCTAAAAGATGATTAGGCTACTGTGTAATTAAAGGAGGCGTTCAGGGAAGACGGGGCTTTTTGCATAAAAAACGTTATTTTTCGACCCCCATTTGACCCCCCGGGAAACATCAAAATTCCGAAACCTTACTGCACATTGCACATATACATGACACCAACAACAATCTCCCAAAAGATGATTAAGCTACTGTGTAAAATGTAGGAGGAGTTCAGGGAAGAAAAGTGTGACAGACGGACGGACGGACGGACATAACAACAATATACCCGAAGTTTCTTTAGAAAGTACGGGTTTAATCATTAAAAGTAATCCAGAAACCTATATTTAATTTGATATTATTTAAAAGACGATGCCATGAACATATAAATTGTCATTTTCTGAGAGACTGTAGGGATTCTGATACGTTTCCTTTGTCGAATATAACAAACTTTCATATATGACTAGTTTTCTTAACTTTGCAATGAAAACGACAGTTTAAGATATGGTTTTTCATCTTCTTTACCCACAAATTATGCCCCCTAAATACCTTATTTGACCAAGCTAAAGTTGTAAAGCTCTCAAATTTGATAAATCTGCAGGCATCTTTCATTTACTAGATCTTGACCTTAAGGTAAACCTTTACTCAGATGACTAAAAATTCCCCTGATAAGAACGAAAAACCAACTATTGCACATTGTACACCTATGATTTTTGAGCTAAATTTCAATTTCAAACAACTAGGTCAATGACCTACTTTTCATACTAGTGACCCTATTTCTCGGGTAATACCTAAATTTTCCACGATGTGACAAATTTTTTCTTCACTCACAAAATATTACAAGCAACAAAACTCTTTAAATAATGACATATTAAAGCAATGGAACAGTGTTGCTTCACGTAAAGAATTGATTAGAGTTTGGGCCATAAACATGATACTTATTTCAGTTCGAATTTCCTCTGTCATATTTATATTTTTTACCATTTTTAAAGCAAATATTTACAAAAATCTGACTGACAAGAACTCTTAATTATTTATAGCCTAAGGTTAATTTGTTGCCCTAATTCTCATGGTATTAACGTCATATGGGGTCAATGATCAAATTATTGAGATATGTTGTCTGGAATGGCTCTTGTACAAATTTTTGAATTACTTTATTTTATAGCATTAAATTATTTGAAATAATTTCTGAGCTTTAACACAAAATGTTAGCAAAAAGATGCTTAAAAATATATGTAACCTATACTTTGTTATTAACATTTCAAGAAATAAAAATTTCGACAAAAAATGGAAAAAAAATAAAAAATTATTCCGAATTTCCTCTGCATTACCATACATTGACTTTTGTTCCTGTATATTTTCTTCAAATAATAAAGTATTGAATTTTCAAGTTGATATTGAGATTAAACTTGGTTATTTTATCCATTTAGAACAATTTTTGATATAACATATTATACATTATAAAGTTTCCTTTCTGATTTCTGAAACCTGAGTAATCGTCATCCTTAACAGCAATCAAATATCTGTTTTATAGACACATAGACAGATTTATTTCAATGGACAAAATGGTTTTATATGCCATTTTTTCTAAATATTAGAAGTCTTGTTCCTAATTTCTTATTCGGGGAGGAGGCAGTTCAGTCTTTGGAGAAGTCTAGAAAGCAAACTTTTGCCACAAAAAATAATTGTAAAGAGTGGATGTAACCAGAATCAAGATCAACTACACTAAATTTCTTTAGAACAGCGTTCAAATCCACACAACATGAAGAGTAAAGAAGTTTTATGGATAAGCAGATAATTATTGTTTTGCAATTGAACTTGTTTTCTTGTTTTATAACTTGTTTCAGGACAATTTAACACTCTTTCAACCTCATGTGACTCAAAATCCTGGCCTCAGACGAGGATCAAGGTCACTTCCAGTTTGGTTGATTTTGTCCAAATCCTAAACATTGTGATTAATTAGCGATGAAAATGACGCAAACCCTATAGAAAAATGTATTTTGATACTTGTTCATAATTTTTAAAAGTAATATCAAGGACAATTAAAAGCTAAAATGAAAGTGAGAAAAACGTAGGTGCAAGGATTATCCAGATATCAACACTTCAACGGCTCTACATCTTTCTCAATGATCATTTAGCCAATGTTTTGTGTTTATGTAAAAACTGTTTTTTAAAATTGATAATGATCTAAAAAAATATGCTAATTACAGAAAACACCAACCGCAAAGTACAGATCTATTGTGTATAAGATTCATCATGGAACATTAATTTTCATCGCAGATACTGTAGAATTACTTTTTTCCGCGTGGTATTAATTTACGCTATGTACGCGGTCAAACGTTTTCCGCGGAAATTTGTCCAAGCGTACTTAATATAAATGGAAGGCATATAGTGACAATCTAGAAAATCCGCGTAATTTTCTACCCGTGGATTAAACAGAAATTGAGATTCCGCGGAATTATGACCCCGTGGAAAAAAGTACGTCTACAGTATTTGATTTTTTCTCAAAAATTGCTGAAAAATCTCATTTGTTGAAAATATTATACCATTCTATAAAAAGTTCTTATATACATATATTTGAATGAACACTTAAAAGTTTTTGTTAAGTGTATAGAGACGTCACCATATACTTTAATTGGCTTCAAAATTAGACCTTTGCTCGGCACTTGGGTCATTGCGCAATGGCATATCTTTATCGCCCCTGTCATGAGAGCGCTCTACCGAATTAGTTACCGTAAAGGTTTTTGTAATGATTACAATGTCAAATAAGACCTTTTTCCGATTTTCAAGCGAACAATATACTTATAGAATTATTTTGATAATAATTGATAGTTTGTGTTGTTAGAAGACAGGTCTGCATGGCGATAACTACCGGGTATAATAGTTTAATCTGATTTCATGAATACTTTAATTTTTTTTATTATAGACATGAAAAGTCACGCAAGGTTGTGGATGATGGTCATTGTTGTTTTAATGATTGAGCTTGTAGTGATATTCTTGTTTGATAAATTCAGTAATAAGAGGGACATCGAAAGACGCACAGCAACACAGCATCCGAAAATTCGTGAATATACCACAGAAAGAGAGGTAAACAAGTCGTTTTCTGACTTTTTTAAAACTCAAACCATGCATAGAGACACAAATTTGCTACATGAGGTTATACCAAGCATTTCAAAAGAAGCCAAAAGTCAACACACTTCATTTAGAAATATGTCGGATTTACCAGTTTGTCATTTCTTCTTCAATGCAAGCGAAATTAAGTCACTCAAACGAGAAATACAAATGAAAGAAATGGAGTCTGCTTATATTTTTTATATCAACATACGTAGTTCCTCTGATGTCATACCAGCAGGTGAAATTTCAGGAGAATTACTGTATTGGCAAATCATTGATAAATCTCAAACAATTTTAGCTCAATTACCGGTTGATTTTGATTTGATATCTTTATTTCTATTCCAAGTTGACAAGGAGGAGAAGTCAGTTCAATTAAATCTGTATCTTAACAGCTCAAAGTGCATTTTGGATAAGAAAACAGCGATTCAAGAAATTCAGTTTCTGTTATGGAGTGATTTACTAAATAACAGTGATACTGGTCATTATTTGTGTAGAAGGCAATTTGAAATTGATTATTGGCGCGAAACCTTATGCTACATTACTACAATCTGGCTCGGATATGATTTGTTGTGTTATTCTCCAAATAATGACTATGAAAGCCGTAAAGTCATGAGTAAGAATATATTTTATGTTAGTTCTATATTATGTTATTTACTTTCTCTTCAAGTTGTCTGGATTTTTTCTGCACTGGATGTAAAATATGTGAAAAACAAAGACGACAGATTTATTCCATTTTCCTCAAACCCTTTCCTAAAAAAATTTAATGAACATAAAACAAAATTTTTTTATCAGAAGTCTGACCGGCCATGTGGGCTAAACCGATGTATTTTGAAATTGTTTTATAAAGATTGCTCCAGTTGCTGCAGCTGCTGTAATACTCGGAAACCAGAATGCAGGTTGTCTTTAATTCTTGGAATAATAAGTCTGTGTATAGGAATTTATCGCACATTTGCCCGGTATTTTGGATTTCTTACAATTATAGAAAAAAGTGCTAAAACTGTCCGAACTAGTGAACCAATAATTTCTGCTATGACTGAAGAGTACATTACCTTGGGTTTTGCCCTAGATTTAATCTACTGTTTCATTTCATCTATGTTCTTCATATTGTTTATTCCATGTGTTTACAGAAGTTATGTCGAAGATGATTTCACTATCTTTGATTTAACTACGAAATCTAAAAATAAAACGAGTCCTACGACATCGAAAGGAGCATCTAATCAAGAAACGAATCCTACGACATCGGAAGGAGCATCTAATCTAGAAACGAATCCTACGACATCGGAAGGAGCATCTAATCAAGAAACGAATCCTACGACATCTGAAGGAGCATCTAATCAAGAAACGAATAATCAAGAAACGAATCCTACGACATCGGAAGAAGCATCTAATCAAGAAACGAATCCTACGCCATCGGAAGGAGCATTTAATCAAGAAACGAATCCTACAATATCGGAAGGAGAATACAATGGTTTAAGCAATCGTTTTATGTCCAGATTGGGCAAGATGTCAAGAATGTGCGATTTGTGTTGTACAAAACCTAGGTATACTTGTAAAAAAAAATGTGTTTTTTCTTTAGAATTCTGTATTCATTTATTTCTGAGTTGTTTTCCAATTTTTTCATTTGCTTCTCATTTCATTATTTCCGAGTGTACCTTTAATGGAATCATTAAATTAAAAAACAAAACGATATCCAAGTTGCAATTGCTCAGACATAAAATAAGGGGTGCTTGTGGAACGCAAGCACCGACAGAAGAGGATATACATGAACAGGGGATGGGTTCCTCAAACACCAGTGGGAGCGAGATAAAATTATCGAATGAAGAAACTGGTACTGATAGGGATAAAGCTAAGAAAGAAGGAGATATGAAAGGACAAGACGGGGAAAAAAATGAAAGTAATTGTAAGAAATGTCTCATTAAATTTGTTACATGTATTGTACAGATGTTAGCATATGTATTTTTCTATGTTTTTGTTTATCGCCCTTTGCTTTCATCTGCCACATTTATTTTTAGGTTATTAACCTACTTTATGTTTGTAACTCTACCGATTAGACTTAATTTATTTAGGTATACTTTGATAGTTGCAACAACAGTCACTTACATTTTGAAATATCTCGTTAACATCGTAAATCTTAAATCTGAAATACTACAATATTTATTTGAGTTGCAATCAAAAAAGACATCAACTTCATCTAATACTCAGGATTTACAAAGGACTGTGTCACACCAAGAAATATACGATGATTTGATTGAAGAAGATCTTTATGATGCAGTTTCTCGTGAACTAATTATAACTAGAAAAGGAGTGCACTTCTTTATAATGAAATCCTTTGTAGCAATAATTTGTTGTATATTCCTGCTCGAGATTTTTGTCACTACTGGTATAAGTGTATCGGCAATACACACGAAAGAAATAATTGAACTTGCATTAGTTCTGGTCGGCCCTTATGCAATTTCTGCATTCTTAAAAGGAAATAAGGATAATTATCTGACGGAAATGCAAAAGCATGAAATAAAAATTGCTTACGAAAAATATTTAAAAACAGATCATAAGACTGCAAATACAGATAAAAACAAAGGAAAAAAGGAAAAAGAAAACCAGTCATCGATCAGTTATATAAAAAGCTGTTGTTCTTGTTGCAAACGAAAAGATAAAGATAATGAACATAAAAATTTACTGCCTGAAACTAGTCCCCAAACATACACTGTATGATACTATGAATTAATACACAAGTATGTCTTTAGTTCCATCATCTTACAGTCTCTTTAAAACAGATTTGAAGACAAGTTAAATCTAAAACAAACGAACCGATTTCAAAATTTATTTTAAATGGAAAGCTGTAAAATATGTAATTTCATATTATGTGAGTATATAGTGTGCAGAAAGTGAAAGATGATCAATATATACATGTACTCTTAATTAGAACTGCTAACCCTGTGACACAAGCAATTGATATCTAAAGCGATGCGTATTATTGCCTTAATCAATATCAAGAGATAAGTATCTATTGGACAAGATAATTCTTATACTTGTTTAAATAATTTGTATAAAAGCATATATATGTATATCATAACAAAAATTTCTGTAAAAATAAGATTGTAACATTATGTATTTCTGTGTATCCGCACTATTCAGCTTAGAGAGATAACAGATGCGTCTGAACCACTAGGGTCACCTTTTAACCTGAACGATTCCCAAAATATACCATTCATTAGACATGTTAGAATATGGTTGTTTACTTGATTATCGGAAGATGTATTTCGTTAGGAGGGAGAAGCAACCAAGGAGATTGGGGGTGAACAGAGTTCAAGTGTTTGTATAAATTATCGACGGAAAATAATATTTCAAGATTTTGCAAAAGATTGTTAATTATTTTAACATGTTTAAAAGTGCATTAGAAAATTAAAAAGTACTGAAGGTAGGAATAAAAGTAATTGCAAATTCAAATTCAGATTAAAAATAATTATTGCAAATTTGAAAGAAATACTAAAATATGCAGGGCACGCAAGGGGGGTATAAATGTAGCTCAGTAAGACAATTCTGCAGTGGAAAGCTGGATTTTGTCTCTTTCTGGTTACATTTAAATTTATACAAGTAAGATTATTTTGTAGACGTGCGCGCGTTTCGGTCAAAATTATTAAATTTTCACATGGCTTATTTTATTAACAGGTTAAACTTTTTTATTTTATAAGTAGTTATATTTATAATTATGTTTAGTATCTTTTGTTAAATTATTTATTGTAATTATAGATGTTCAAGTGGATTGTTTACTTTAATAAAGAGTGGAAAGCTGGATTTTGTCTCTTTCTGGTTACATACATTTATACATGTTGGGCAACATGGCCACTCCCCATAATCTGTAATGCGCTGGACATGCAGAAAGAGAGGAGAGTAAATAAATTCTAGGGAGACTAGATGTGAACTTGGACATGGATTACCTAATAAACTCTGTCTGGTCAAGACCAGGGAATTAGAGGAATATTTTCCCTGGACCTTAACACCTCTCACATGCTAAAAGCGCAGATCGATCCCGGAGTTTACAATCAGATCCAGTAATCAGACAAAATCATCTAAAAACGAAAAACAATTCACAAAACAAACGCAATTACAAAAGAGAACTTTTATTTTTATGAAATATAAATAAATAAAAAAATGCTAATGTTTATAAGGCATAATAATAGCCATTCATGTCTAAAGGAATCCAAAGAATTCATTCCGTTACAAAAAAAATTGATATTCATGCATAGAAAAGGTGTTAAGAAAGTTCGTTCCACATTTTCGAAAAGAAATACGATGAGAAGATGTTTAGAATTTGTGATATTTCATGTTTACAGAGTCCATTCTTGCTACTGATATGGTTTTTACTGTCTTTCGTTGAATCAATAAAAAGAGGGCAGGTATTAAAACAGATAAAGTCTATTCAGAAGAAATAGAGATTACACATATGTGTGAGATATATTAAGGATACAGGTAAAAATCCTTTCAAATTCTGTGCAAAAATCACCAAATCTGTGAAAAATTTTAAAATGACAAACCTATTCTTTTGAAAAGTGATCTATCATTCTTATACATTTACCTAGGCTCATCAGCTTGTCTGATGCAAGATGAGCTATATGTAAGAAGTAACAAAAGTAAATTGTCCTTTATTTCCACTCAAAATGACCAGCATTTCTGTCATTCAGGTGCTTTAGATATGTTATATTTATTCTCATATTGAAGAAAAATCCTATAACTTCTAACAAGAAATGAATTGCTATAAATCTAAAGTACACTCTTGTGGTTATGTCAGACTTAAAAATCCACCTTTTTAGTTAAGCACTACTTTGAAATCTTTCTTAACACCCCTTACATCAATAAAATTTGTATATTAAAACCATTCTAATGTATCTTGTGCATCTCTCTTAGATCATTTATAGACTTTTTCTGAATAGTGAAAAATCTATAAATAATTGTTTGGTGAGGGTGTGTGTGTGAGGGACTGAGGGTTCGTATATGTGTGTTGATTTAAGAAGTTTAACCATATCATACATTACTAAACAATGTTTCAGACTTTAACATTCAAGGAAGACACTTATTTATAACAATAAAAATTGCAAAGAAACACAATGAGTCAAAATCTTTTACGATATCTGTAGCATACTGAGAAGGACTTTTGAAAATTATGAGCATGTGGCTAAGATATGACATTTCAACTGCTAGATAAAACTGCACAAAATAAGTGCCGGAAAATAAATGCTTTATATTCGTATATAATACGGTATATACGATAACGGTGTACCGTTTCGTTGTTTTCATATTTGTCAGGATCACGCCACTTTTATTTTTAGCTCAAACTTGTAAAATACATTCAATTGGAACATGCAAAGGTGATCTATATGTTCTTACAACGTTTTAAAAAGATTGCATAAAAATTTTTGGTCTACTCACATTCATTCCTAGGTACTTGAGACCATGGTTACATGGAAATTTATTCAACATTTTTGCGCGTGAGTGCAAAATGGAGGAGGAAGTATTTAGCAAATATTCGTTATGGGGCATAATGAAATTATTTTTACTTTTATTTTTCTACATAAAAATAGAATTTTTAGGTTCTGAAATCTGTAATTTTCTGAAACCTTATACATTTTAGGAATTGAACAAAATTAACAGGGGTCATGCAAATATTCTACATTTGTCGATTTTTACCATTGTGCTTCAAGGTGTCTCTTTCAGTAAACAAAATTCATATTGATATGATAAAATTACTTTATCTTTAACGTCAGTAGAATATTTGGTGGACATAAATGAACACTGCTACCTGTAGAGTTGATATTTCGTTCCTAATACAATTATATACTCGATCTGAACGTTTTGGGCATATGTAATGAGTTCTTTGAAATTTTGTACGGCTGAAATAAAAGAAATAAAATAATATGAAACAGAAATAAATTACACATATATCTTAATAAACAGTCTTTTTGTTCAATTCCCGTATCAGATACAAATATTTACAAATAGCTGTTCTATATTAGAAATTAGAAAAAAGTTCACTTTAATAAATAATCTGTAAAATAGTTTTTGGAATATCTTTTCTCAAATTTTATTCACAAAATTTATTCACTATATTCACTAATCACGACACTAGTCACGCTGGAAGACTCCCACCACCACGTGCTGATTTGCCCCGATAATCACACATGCGGACAATCGAAAATAGATGATTCACCACGGTAGTTGGAGGCCCGGACTCACTGATCTCACCCTCCGGCTTTGAAAGAACGTCCTAGGTCCTTAAAAACCATACACCCTCAGCACCCGCATGACCTTCCATACTGAAACTTCACACCACGTATAGGTCTCTTATAGGTCTTCATCAAGTAAATTTACCAAACACTCCTCACGCCTAACTAAACTGTACGCACTGAAAATATCATACATTTACATGTAACTAACCCTAGAATAACTTTTCACATAGAAAAAACCAAACAAAAGAACATACTTACAACAGTGAAAAATGACCAACAAAACAAATACGCTTACCGGCTAGTGAGGTAAGAAAATGAGAAAAATTTGCCGGTCCAAACAAGCCTTCCTTATTCTAATGGCTACAATTAAACAGTCCCTATAAATTGTAGTATTCGCCACACCCCAAGAACGTATAGGGCAAGTACAAACGTTGCATCCGGCTGGTGTTGTTACCGCTCCCTCATCTGACCACTCTGGCCCACCGGTCACTTTTATACTCACATCTCACGCTAAAAATAACTTACATACTACACCCGTCTATGGTACCTACCGTCAAAACATAGTCAACAAAAATAATGAACCGAAAGAACGAGAGTTGTCCAAAAAGTTCGTGGACAATGACATTTTTGTTAAAATAAATGATTCTATATAAATCTATTGTATATCAAAATATTTCTTATGAAAAACCAAGTCAGAGTGATTTGATTTTTATTGATGGAACTTTATATTTTTGTAAAAATCGGGGTCTTCAAAGGTCGCAAATAGTGCGCACGGACCAGTCTGACGTCAAGCTAGTTTCATTATAACGTCAACATTTGGATTTTGAATTTTAACACATGTTCATGGACAGACACTACATTTATTTGTTATGGCAACACACTTTCAAGTACTATCAATAATCTTTAAGTATAAATTATAATTAAATTCATTTTTAAAATTCAAAACAATGCACAAAAAATTATCAGCGTCACCAACATAAACAGTTTATATACACAAATTGCACAGCCAACTCCGACGCTGCGCTAGATTTATAACAACGTCATGAATAGAAATCTCCATTTTCAGCAAATTACATGTGTTTTTAAATTCTTTTAGTGTCTTTGAATTTGTACACACCGTTGAAAAATCGTATATACCAATCTCAAATCAATAAACTAAATATATTTAAATCATTTTAGGTTGTTTTTATAAATAGTTTATTTCTTATGTCGTTACAACCGTATTAAAACAAAATTTTTTGATTGGACGCTGCCCCGTGCGGACGGCCGACGTCGCTTTTTCCGTCGAGTTTTGACACATACTTGTTACGGGTTTAGTTTAGTATTTTCAATGTCTATATAGTAAGCGTTACTTTAAATATCAGAAAGCGATAATAGCCTTTTTATTTGTGTTGCATATAATTTTCATTAATTTTTGACTTGTTTTATATAGAAAATAATCATTTTATTCCGAGCACTTTATATCAGAGTTAATGGCATTTTAACCTTGGTCCGTGCGCGCTATCTGCGACCTTTAAAGACCCCGATTTTTACAAAAATATAAAGTACCATCAATAAAAATTAAATCATTCTGACTTGGATTTTCATAAGAAATATTTTGATGTACAATAGATTTATATACAACCATTTATTTTAACAAAAACGTCATTGTCCACGAACTTTTTGGACAACCCTCGTAAACACAAATGCATTCACACAAAAACTAAACAATAATCGAATCAACTTTATTACAGTATACAAATTATAATTGACAATTGTTACGCTCGTAAAAGCCATATCACATGATACTTCTATTGCAATCGTGCAGCCTCTGATATAAACAAACAAATAACATGTAGATTTCAAAATTTTTTGAAACGATTCAACTTATAATCAATAATCAGTCATAAGTAGAAGAAAAAATAATAACTTGTACGAGCATTTGTACAAATATGCGCGATTTGCTTTGCTTCGATTTTTTTAGCCGTGCTCTGCTGAAAGAAAAGTCCGGGTTATAGAAATCGTGATCGAGTGTCTGACTATAAATGCCAATTATGTATTATTTCTTCCTTCTAAAGCCGACTTAAACACACTTCTTTTTAAATAAATTCGTTTTATATGCTAGATCTATATGATTTATTTCCAGTGTTTTAGGAAATTCAACTTTGCGGAAGTTTTAAGTTCATAGAAAAGGAAATATTTGCATAATTATATTATTTTGTATTTTTTTTAAAACGGGCACATAACAAAGATGTTACCTTTATCGTCGAATAAAGCATATTCAAGATTTATAACAAGGGAACAGGAAAATAACGTTGCTGTATTATTATGCCAAAAAAGAGCATACTGTAAATCAAGAAAATTTAGCGTATGTATGTGTTTTAGCGCAAACGCAAGTGGGAATGCATTGGCGCAAATAAATTTTAGAGCTTGCACTTGTCTTTCAAATATATAAATGTGATATTCTTTTTTTTTTATCTACACCTGTAATTGACTTTTTGGTTTGTCAAGCACGGAATCAGAATCGCACTCTCGTATATAAGTAAGCATTCGTCAACTTTACAGCGGTGTTGCAATCACATTGACGTGGCAAAATTTTCTTTAAATAAAAGAAGTGGAGTATTTACGCATTTTATTCATTTTAAAGCAATGCATGCATCGAACGAAAGTAACTAGAATAAACGGTCATCATAATCAGGTATAATCTGCAAGCTCAATCGCCATGCTTGATTGCATTGTATACCTCGAGGCGATAGATGATTGACGCTCCGAGAAGCCAAACTTTGAAGATGTTAATTAAGTCCGCGTTTTCGTGAATGTTGCAGGATAACCTCCGAGGTCGATAAATGTTGTTTAAAAGATAAAACCGAGGCTTTTATATTTCAAAAACATTTCGAGACCGAAGAGGTTATCCTGTGTCATTCACGACAACAAGGACTTTATTTCTATTCTGCCATGTCTACTAAAATCGCATAAATACGGCTGATTGTTTCCTCTATAGAAAACGAATTAGGTCACGATGTCTTGATTACGCTGTTCCATTTTTTTTTGTTTGCTCACCTTTTTTTGGAATGCAGGCGATTTGAGCTTTTGTTGCATTAAAAATAGCTTTTTTTAATTACAAATTCGTTTGTAATATGTATTGATTAGTTTTAATGAATATACAATAAAAAAAATCATGTTCCTATTTACTGCGGAGACTATTGGGACTAAAATCATGTATTAAAATGTGTAGGGAGGTCCGTTGAATAGCCCCGCTCTGCAATAAAAACCGACATTCATCAGCGACTTAATTGATGTAATTTACAGTGTTTATTCTGCAAAAGACGACACATCGATGTGGTGTAAATGAGTATTTCATGCTACAGCCAAACATGCATTTGAATTGTTCAGATTTGATACGTGTTCATGATCTGATAATTTTTTGATGACGTTCGTGATTTATTGGAGAATAATGTCTGCAGCTTTTCTTTGATCTTTGCAATAATCGTGGTAGAGTGATAAGTAATTGGTAACAACTACCGTGGTAACAGTAGTTTAATTAAATTATAATTTAGCAGAACTTTCTCGATAGATCTTACAATATAATGTGATAGTGTGTAAATAACGACCTTTTGGCATTACGTAATCGCGCGTTCCCGTTAACATTTACTTATGTAAAAGGTTTGAACACACACACAAAAAAATATTTAGAAATCCGTTAGCGCACAATAAATCTTAGTATTCAGTGGATCTTGCGCCAAAGTCGCTAAAATTAGTTGTGCACCAAATATTCTCGTTTTACAGTATTAATCGGCTTAATTACATGTATGTGCAGTTTGACAAGTCATGCAATTTCGTTAGTGTACAAGTAAAGATATATCATTAAAAAATAAAAGGTATTTTGGTTTGATAACTATTTATAAAGCGTATTTGACACTTTCACAATTTTGACCTAAAAAGGGCACACCAGTAATTGATGTTAAAGGAATCACTGTCTATTTAGTGGAGTATGTCAGGATATGATACATAGTTGGAAACGTGGAATATTTTGCATAACGGTCCCAGAATGTAAATAACAAAGAATAATAAGTTGGACAATTCTATGAAGCAATGCTTGTTTTGCAATGGTAATCACTCACCAATAATTAAACATAACGACCAATATTATGATAATAGGATATCGATCATGAATCAGAAGGAAATCTGCTTTAATTGCCTTGCAACGTACAAAGTAAAAATTGTCAGTCACATTTCAAATGCAGACATTATATGAAGTCTCATCGAGATCGACTTCGATCGATCGATCGATCGATCGATCGAGAGATCCTGTTTTAGTAAGACACATAAGCATCAGCATACAATTTCACTTACATGTATAAGTTTTTTGGAAGAAAACTGTTCTTTTTTGAATATTTTATGTTTCTCTTGCCCTGCGATAACCTTTAAAATTATCTTTATTCCAGATCCTACAATAATATAGGTGGACAAAGAGTATTAGAAGGCATTGTTGAGCTAAAGAAATCAGGGCTGTAGGAAGCAATCAATTCAGTTCTGGGGGGGGGGGGGGGGCATCCATACATTTTCAATTGGGGGTACTATCAACTATTAAACATTCATTAGCAAGCCAAGAAAAGGTCTATGCATATCGGCAAAATCACCGGTCCCCTTTCTGGTTCTTCTTTCATCAAAACAGTCTTAGAATGTTAAGCTATTGATGCATCTCCATCTGATAAAAATCACAGGACGAAAGACCGCCTTTAAGCAATCGCTTAATGGTAGCTTAATGGTGACTTAATGGTGCTTAAAGAAGTTAACTCCATTAAGCCACCATTAAGCCACCATTAAACCATCATTAAGCTGCAACTTACTGCAACTGCAGCTTAATGTCCAAACTTCATTAAGCTACCATTAAGCCACCTTTAAGCCGAGCTTAATGGTGACTTAATGGTCAAACCTCATTAAAACTTTTACGTTTTACGCATTTTATATCAAATCTTTCATCTAACTTTTTAAGCTATTTCAATGTCATTTACGCAAAATCTATTTTTTGTGATTGATAATTTTGTCTCGATTGTCATTTTTATATAACAACATGCAAAATCTCGGACACTGAGAATAAAGTTAGCTAACAGGGGCTTGGTCCCGGTTTCTAATAATTTTTTTTTATCATTTACAGCATCAATGAAAAAAAAATTATCTTATTACTGCATATGACTTTTTTTTTTAGAAAAATAATTATTGCATACGTTGTTTTATTATTTGTGTATATGATTTTTGTTTTAAAAAATAAATAATTATATTATATTACACGCCGGGGCCAACCTCCTGTGAAATATCTTAATTTTTCACTACCGAAAATCAATTTGTTCTTAAAATTATCTTTATTCATAAACACAAAATATATATTACTTTTTTTTTTAAAGAGATGGTATTTTTATTTCATGTTTTAAAGACAACATATTTCGCTACATAATTCCCGGGAATATAAAGTCATGTTTTCATGAGAAAAAAAAAATCTGTCTTTTTTTTTGGAGGGGGGTGGAGGCGGGCTGGGGCCACAGGAATAAAAAAAATGTTTAGTTTTCAAAGTTTGACTTTAACATCATGAAAAATTTGAAACAATTCGTTATTTTTTCTTAAATAATGCAGTGGTAAGTATTTGTCGAAATGTAGTCGGTCTTCAATCATTGTTATTTCAAAATCGATTTTCAGAAGAACAGTCGATCAGATTAAACATGACATCCGACCAGAATTATACACATTGGGAAACGGAGTAAGATTAACAGTGTACAGTACCGACTGGTCAGACAATTATAGACCTTAATTAGGTGTCCACCGTCCCCGGTTAACTAACAGGAAACTATACATACACAACGTACACTAACAGATTTTGATGATCAATTATTTTTAAAAATTTAAATTAAACGCAAGCATATAACAAATTAAAAAATATGATTCATTGTAAAATGACAATTATTTTGATACCCATTATGATACAAAAAGAATTTAAACTGAATATGATATTCGAAAAAAAAGTTTTTGTAAACTTAACACGTAAACGAGGATTCATTTGTCATTTGGCCTAAATCTTAGACACAAAAAACGTTATATCCTCAGAATATTTTATTATTCAAAAAAATTCCATCTGTTTTTCCCGATGATAGATCTTTTATGTTTTATCTATAATTAAATTAATTTCAATCATGATTTAATGGTTACACGTATAAATCTAGAATAACAGAGCGAAGAATTCATTACAATTTAAAAGCCGAACGCAATTGCAACGGTTTAGAAATATTAATTTGATATAAGCCTTTTAAAAATATCCATAAATAATTCAAAACTTTGGAGACGTATAACAAAATAAATACTTTTACAAGTCCAAAACAAACTCTGTGTCAAATAAATGTTTATTATTTTCCTATACGACCACGTCACGTGACACGGAACAGGGTGGACGTTTTATCCGTTCCTGTGTTTTTTTTTTGACAATGTTTACCAAATTCTCTAATTATATTTAAAGGAATCGGAAATTCAGTGCTCTGATGCTGGCAGAATAACGGATTTCGATTTAATGGATTGTATTACGAAAGTGGTTGGAAATTCCTTACACTGTCTACAACTTGATCGGAATTTATGGAGAGTTTACCCTAGTGACAGTGCGAGTAGAGAAAAGCTTTTAACAGAGGGAATACACATTCAAAACATATCTGTTTCTTTCTTTGATACCAATTCTTACTCCTCAGGTAACCATAGTACCACAGAAAAAACTTTGAAAATCAGATTGTGCGGTCTTCCCCTATCTGTAGACGACTCAGCTGTCCATGAATTACTGGAAAAGCTTGAAGTTAAGCCTAAGAGTAATATTCTGTATGAGAAAATTCGCCATCCGGTTACAAATAGGATGACGAGTGTGCTAAATGGTAATCGGTTTATGTACATAGAACCTTTACCCGAGGAAAAGTACCTACCCAGGATCAACTACTGTGCAGGCCTGCGCTGTCAGATATTCCATTACGGTCAGCCTAAATCCCAGAGGAAACTCACTTGCACTAAATGTTGGGCGACAGATCATACCAGAAGATACTGTAACAACCCCCCCCCCCCCCCGTTGCAAAGTGTGCAAACAGGAAGGGCACCAGCTAGGGGATGAAAAGTGTACGTGTTTTCAGGTCCACTAACACTAAAACGTTATAACCTTTAATGGAGAAGTCAACGTCCTCTCTAATTTCTTCCCCTGTGAAATAAATATCTATGGGATATCGCACAAATCAGCGGAACATGCTTTCCAATACACAAAGGCCGTTAGATGTGGTGACATCGAGTCAGCCAAACTGGTTCAGGAGGCCAAAGATGCCCTATCTGCGAAAAGGTTTGGGGACAAGGTCAAACCCAACGAACAATGGTTCGAGACCAGGGAAGTGGCTATGACGGAAATAATTGATAATATATGCGTACAAGTCCAAATGTTTCGGGAAAAATTGAGATCAGTAAAGAAAGACATAATTTTCGCCGAATCAACCTACAGAGACGTATGGGGCACAGGTTTGGATAAAAAAAGGTACAGAGAACACCAAAATGGAATCCTGGCCTGGGAAAAATCTGCTTGGGGAAATTATCAATAAAATCAGCAAAAAAAATACGGAAACGTAAAAAAGTGATCAGTGGAGCAAACCGAAACAAAAACAAAACCCGAAAGTTAACACCAAATAAAGGGACATTGCACAGATGTTACATGCTTTAAGAAATCAATCGGATTTTGAATCCATGTCAGGTTTTGATGAATCATCGGACTCTGATTCAGACGACCCGGCGAAGAAGGACAAATAAAGCAAAAACTGTGAAATGCGTGAATGTCACAGGACTTTGATCCTCGATCAGCGGACTGGAATGAAAGATTACGGTACATCTCTTTATAAAAAATATAAGCATTTAATAGCCATTCTCTGTAACCACTTAAACTTCGTTGCCACGCATGGTCACCGATTTTGATGAAACTTCACCCATGCTTAGTACTTGACACCAGAAACAAATATCAAACAAAATTTCGTTGCTATGGGTCTCGGTTGCTATGGCAACAGCCGGAAAAGTTTGAAAAATCGAGATTTTCAGCCACTTTGAATCTTGACTGTGGCTTAATAAAAACTAGAAAAAGCAAACAAACCATTCTCACAAAAACATGACACCTTGATGTTACTTATACTGTAATGAAACTGTTTAGAATATATCTCTAAGTAAGTGGTAACCAAGGGTACATTTGGAATACATTTAAAATGCTGAAATATGCTGAAAAACACTCCGTATTCACTAATGGTAGGTGTTACATGCTCAAACTCAATCAACGACATAAGAAAAACAATGAAAATGTTTGACCTTAAGTATATAAGTGTAAGAATATTATTCTATAAATAACTTTTATGGTTGCCATGGTAACACAGTGTAACCATGCAAAACCAGTAACTAAGATTGGGTTAATGCTACTGTCTTGAGGAAAAACATGAAAATTCAAGACTGGCAAATATGCACCCTTAGGACTTTGCAACACCAAAACCATAAGAAAAATTGGGTATAATTGCTACTTTGCAGTGTTACCATGGAGACAACGTACCAGTGCTTAAAAGTGAATTATTTTTCACTGCATTAAGAATTAAATTGCCATTTTATCAAGAAACAAATTAATGGACTCAGCTTGAATAGTACTTATCTGTTAGAAATGAAGTTGAATATCATATATTGATAAAATTTGATGAATAAAACAACACTGTTGCTATGGTTACCAAGAAGGGAAAATGTTCGATTTTGTGAACTTTATATCAATATTAAACCCTGTGTGCCAACTTCTTGCATCCACTTAGAGATTGGATGATAGTCAAAATTACAAGTCAAATTATCTGTTAATAAATATCAATCATGAAAGTTTTGGGAATCTACATTTAAGGGTACGTATCCAAGGAAAGAAAATATTTTTCAGGTTTTTAAGCATATATTTTCTGCTTATTTCTATAGCAACGCTCTATTTAAAGAATCTAATCTGAATTTTTTCAAATGGGAAAACTTGGAGCACACCAACATCTTATAAAATTGATCATTAGTTATGAGGAAATGTGCTTTTTTTAAAAGATAGGATCAGATTTAAACATACAGAGTGTTATTTTAAAGGCTCTCTGTTGTATAAAAACCTTGGCAACCATTGCCAACCAAAGTAAAATATCATATTTTGTTCTGGGTATATGTTTCAAGGCTCTTTTTTCTATTATTTGGTCGCATTTCATCCTATAATTGCTTTTTATTTTTACGTGTATGACTTTATAAAATTCAATGAATATTTTTTTTTTACTTTTGAATACTTTGTTACCATAGTAACGTATGTAATAGTTGATTTACCAAACATGTTTATCATGCATCAGAGACATCTGACCTTCAACTTCTGGAAACAGTCATTGCCAATTGTTTGCTTTGCCGCAAATGTTAACTATGGGGCTCTAAACATGTTTAAAAATGCCATTTTTCGACCTTTAAGACATGTTGCCATGGTAACTATAAAACATAGCAACCAATTTTTGCCTGATTTCAGTTTAGGGTATCAATGACTTTTATCATAGAGAGTCTGGAGAAATTCTGAGAATATGCGTGCCACAGCTCCTATATAAAATTTCAAATCATTATAGAGAATTTCTCTTAAAGTTTATTTCTTATGAAAAAGTTGGAATTTATCTCAGTTAATGTTAGGGGTTTAAATACTCCTGAAAAAAGACGAAAAACTTATACATGGTTAAAAGAATGTAATATAGATATAATTTTGTTGCAAGAAAAACATTTCTTAGAAAAAAAAATTAATCTACGTATAATTTAAACTGGAGAGGAAACACATTTCATGCCTATAGCGACTCTGCATTCAGTAGAGGCGTGTCGGTTTTATTCAATGAAAAATTAGATGCAAACATAATAAATGTCAAAAAGTATATTGATGGTAGGAAACTTTTGATAAATCTTGAAGTTGACGGTAATATTTTTACAATAGTAAATATATATGCACCCAATGAAATTAAGAAGAGGTGTGAATTTTTCAAAAACTTAAGAATTTTATTTCAAAAAGTTGTGTCAATGAAAATATTATACTATGTGGAGATTTTAACTTCAGCTAGGCAATATTGATAATGCTGATAAAAGTGTAAATTATTTGAAAGATTTGATAAGGCATCATAAGATGGATGATATATAGAAAAAAACAAAATCCAGGTATGACAGGTTTCACTTGGTGTGATGCAATGACCCTAAAAGTCAAATAGATTATGCTTTTATAAATGATTCTTTTTATTATAGCATAGCAGATATTAAGATTAGAAAAATTCAGGTACCCATTCAAACGGAAGTCGAATGAGTGACAATAGATACTTAAAATTTAGTTTTGATATCGATAAAACGAAAAAAGGTCCCGGATATTGGAAACTTAATGCTTAATGGTGACTTAATGGTGGTATAAAAGTTACCATTAAGGACCTGTAAGCCAGCATTAAGGTACCATTAAGCTACATTTAAGCACCCATTAAGGACTTTGAGATGGCTTAATGGTAACTTAATGGTGGTGTAATGTTACTTAAAGGTGCTTAATGGTGACTTAAAGACAGCCATTAAACCACCATTAAGGACCTATAAGCCACCATTAAACCAAGGTTAAAGGGTATGTTTCATCTTGTGAGTACCATTGGAAGAAAGGAAAGCAATTTTTAAGCAAATTTCTACATGTCAAACTATAAAAAGCGCAGTGTAGAAAAGTTAACAACGCAGCAAAGTTAAGATTAAAGTAAGGAGGCGAGGCTTATTTGTACAGAAAACGTTTACTATGAGGTCACACATAATATAAGGTCTTCAAAATACTAAAAAATGAAAATATTAGCTATTTCAAACAGCTGGTTATCTGTATGCTACATACAAACGTGCTATTGCATGCTGTTTTGTCGTTTGTTAAATCCCACACAACAGTATATGAACATTGCATCGATCGCAGAGCACTTGTCAATGTGAGGCATCTTGCAAAAATGACGCAGTTTGTACACAGTGAGAGGCTGATCAAGACACATTTTGTATAATGAAAAATGTCTTGTTCTCAAATAAAATATTATTTGCAATTAACTTGCTGTTAACTTGGATGCGATATCTCTTTTAGTATTTTATTTATAAACTGTCCATACATTCTCCAGACAAGTGATACTGTCTTGTGTTTGTATGCAGATTCATTGAAAAAGTAATGGAATGGCCCTTATAAATCGATTTATTGCAAGGGCATACCCTCAATGTATCTTGTCAAGTTTTCACAAATAAACTCAAGACGCATTAAGATATTTGAAAAGTGCAGCGAACGTCATTAAATATTGCAAATAAATTAATTATAGCTATATTCAATGTATACTTGACTAGCAAAATATTCAACCTGCCGTCCAACAAATTAAAGTTTAGCAATAAAAAAAGGAATCTATATAGGTTCGCAGGATTTTTCACAACCTACAGTGTATATATAGTGTTGATAATGATTATAAATTAATTTAAGATGTTTAACTTGGTTATGCCCTTGCAATATTGGAATTTATAGATGACCTTTAAACTGCGAGTATAATTGCTAAAATCATGTGACGTCGACATTACGTGACAAGTCTAAATAAAATATCTAAATGTCCCCCATATGTAGATTTAAACCACATTACATTTTTTTGATATCAGTGAAGTCCTAAAGAGAATCGCCCATCCTAATAGAGTATGTATATTTTATCATAATAGATCGCCGACATTTCCATTTGTATCCTTAACTGTGCTGCGAAAAAAAACCAAACAGCGTCAAAACAGACGCTTCCGATAAGCAGAATAGTCTCATTTAGACGTCCATTTTGCTTTAAGTAAACCTGTTAGTCGCCTGCAATCTCTACCTAAAGTTATTGTTCGCTTCGCTACAACACCTCTTTTTACGTCTAAATGCCAAAATTCTTAACAAAACTTATTTTTACCTTTTGGTCATAAATTATAAATCTGAAACTTCTATATTCTTGCTGAACATCTTAAATGAAGGTTTATCAATTAGAATTAAAATCAGATATCGTTTTGTGTACCATATCTTACAAGGGAATGTTTCTCGGCAGGATATTACGTACATGGAGAACTTAAAACGCTTTGAAGATAAATATCAACATGGTTTAGTTTTTATTGACAAACAACTTGCAGCATTGACACATATAAAAAATTTAAAGGTGTAAATCTTCTTGCAGGCCTTTTTAAACAACATTTGAAAAAATGCACGTCCCTCCATGTCCGAACTCCTTTTTAGACGATGATAGAGGTATAAGTGGAACAATAATTCTGGGTAGATATTGAGTCGCTTGTTGTAAATTTATAAAGAGCGAAATTAAAAGTCTAAATTTATTTTTGATTGCTAGGGTTTATCAACCTTGCTACTCCTATACTACATTATACCTGTATTAATCAGCAAAACCACTCAAAGCCCACTGTCACCATGCATACCCATTGCGAGCTCAATTTTCAGAAATTTAAGGTATAAAAATCATAAACGTATTTTCATTTACAACTAAGACCATGTAAATTCCACTTTAATTTTGGTGCTGTTTTGTGAAATTTAATCATTGGTAGAGGGGATAATGTTACTCATAACCATTAGAACCCCTTCTGTTAAATATCATTGGCAAGGAGAAAAAAAAAATGAAATGTACTTATTTCGACAATTAAGCCAGGCTTTCAATACTTTCAATACTTTGGTTGTAATAAAAACCGTAACTCAACGAACAAATGCTTTGGTCGACATTTATGTTATTGGATTCAATATGAATTCAATCCTTTTTTTATTCCTATTTTGCTATATTGATTGTTATTTACACTGTCTATCCCTTCACAGAATTTGCCCCTGTACATATTGGACTAGACAGCTATGTTAAGTACGGCTCCGTGTAAAAATCATGCAGACACTTACAGAAAAGGTGATTCATCGACCATCTTCAAATTCAATAAAATTGGGTTTAATATATTCATTTGGGTCTAAAATGAATATAAACAGTTGACTTTGTTATAATTCTTCTTTTTTTCATATAGCCAGGGATAAAGTACTTGAGGTGTAATTTTGTATAGATAGTGTGCAAATAATGCCTATTTCAGAGAAGAATATCTTTAAAACCCAAGAAGATGTACAAAAACTTAATACATAATTCAAGTGAACATGGAAGGCTCAATAAAAATTTACTTTAATATTTTTGTGCAAACGAAGTATTGAAAAGATGCAAGGTGTTTAAAATCGAGAATTTGTCAAGATTCTTCAAATGAGTTATCTCCCTTTGCAATTTTACATAGGTGGCGCTAGTAAAAAAAATGGCAGCCTCCATTGTTAGGTGTACGCTGCAAAGTTATTTTGATGCATCCTGTGATGTTTATTGCAAAAATATGTGTGAAGTGACATAAATTGGTTGAAAGGATTCTACAAGAACAGATTAGGCATAGTTTTCGGGCAAAAGTATTGCCAATAAGCCATGTGTCGTGTTGATTAGTATATTGACCTTGTTGACGTTCTCCCGAAATGGTACTCGCCTACTGACACCGATGTGATCTATCTCAGAAGTTTAAATTCAACGGTAATCCACCAGAGTCCTAGAGTAAACTCTCAGAGAGGGGTGGCAGTCCGATTTTGTCAGCTTACTCGACTTGGAGAGGGAAGATAATTTACATTTGGACAGTTACATTTGACCAGGTAAGATCAGGTCCAGAACAATGCAGAACAATTTCTTAATTAAGATAATTAATTTTGTAGCTTGAAATAGCTATGTAGCTTTAATATGTTGACGGTGCGACCGCTAGGATGAAAGCATATACTTATCCATTTTCATTTAGATTAGACATGTAAATCTGCACGTGACATTCGGTGCGTATTAGATTCTGACCTCATATGACGTCGTTTGTATGTTGCTTTAGCAAACCGAAGCCTGAACAAGGCTGATTTCAATCAGTTTATGACTATCTTTCTGCAATAAACAAATAAATTCATTAAATCAAGACAACTTTATTATTCGTTTAACTTTCGTTGTTATTCCCGCGAGAATGTTGCTTTAGAGTTTGTGTAAAGTGATGCATTGTGGGTCTAAATTACTGCGGTAAAAAATTCTTTGGAATGAATGTGCAGTAGTCTGAAT
Organism: Saccostrea cuccullata; assembly: GCF_032062105.1. Lineage (NCBI taxonomy): Eukaryota > Metazoa > Mollusca > Bivalvia > Ostreida > Ostreidae > Saccostrea > Saccostrea cuccullata. The sequence goes on from NW_026918156.1 coordinate 91,932, forward strand.
TTTCTCTTTGCCCAGGCATTGTCATCAGAGCTCGCAGTTACGTGCATCGCTTTGCGACCCTTGCTGCACTTGCCTATTAATCTATTCAAAATAGCTTGGTAAAGCTTTTTATATGCAGTCAAAAGTATTTCACAAGTCCTATATGACAATGTATTATGAGTCTTTAATAAAAAGGAAAAATCATAGATACTTGTAGTATTGCAGCTGTTGAATACTTTTAATTAAGCAAAAGACGAATTTCCATTTTCTTAAGAGCTCAGGTACACTGCCGTTAATGGAAGGTAATTTTCAGCACAATGTTTTTGTCTCTACTCTAGCATTCTACAATTAATTGAATGAGTCCCCAAGCATGACAGTCTACTATTTGTTAACACAAATCAGAAACGACACACGGTTTTCGTCGATTTACTGCATACTTTATTTACTTCATCATAAAAAACAATAGAGTTTCTTTTTTACTTTATACAGCCAAAATTGAAAGATTAGTTTCCAAAGACACTGCTCGATGCTCACATTTAAAATTGTAGTTTTAGATGATAAATACAGTGAACTTTCAGATATCTGGATGCCAGATATCCGAATGCTTCAGTATTCAGACGATTTTTCATCGGAACGAAAATTTTTAACGTTATTTTGTCTTGTGTAACTGGTAATTCAGGTATCCGGACACTTCACATATCTGGACAATTTGACTAGGAACCAAAGCGTCCGGATAAATGAGGTACCACTGTAGTTGCTTCCAATACGTACCGAACAAACCTTGTGACGTCTGCATGTCTTTATACTTTTGATATTTGATTGAGGGGTTAAATGATAATTGTGCACCTTGTGCTGCTGTTTAAAACTATGTAAAGAAAACTGATAGCCAATTTACATGCAAATTTAAGCTGATGTGTCATCAGATAATCTTGTCGTCTAGACCTGTATAAGTTACTGTGCACTCCCCTATGTGCGATGAGGCATGAATAAGTATGATGGTATGATTAAGGCAGTGTTTGAAATAACTGTTGCTCAACCGCCTGAGATGCACAAATTTTGTCACAGGCAAACAGATTTGTAACAGATTACAGATTTGACACCCGACTGAAGATGAAAAACTTTTCAAAAACTTGACCTTGGTCATGACTTTTGAATGAAAAATAAAGGGCTTTCCTCATTGGGATTCAAAACCAAGGCACACATGGATCTTAAAAAATAGATAGAAAACTGGTTTAAGTAACAATCTTTTAAAATCTTCTCAAAAACAGCAGAGTGGTGATATGGAAGCATTCTCTGGTGATGTAGTGTATAAATAAATTGGTTAAGTTAAACCCCCCTTTGGGTAGGATGGGGCCACAATGGGGATCAAAGTTTCACATTGCAATATATAGGGGAGAATCGTCCCTAGAACAGCAAAGCCATGGTTAATATTGTACTGATATGGAAGTCATTGGAAGAAGCCTCAAGTAATGTAGATTCTGTTTAAATTTTACTATAGTTAAAACTGGAGACATATTGCAAATGATGAAAAATACACTAGTAGAAAAGATATTTCACAAACAGCAAAACTCGTTTACTACGAACACGGATATAGCGAATTCACGGATATAGCGAAGTTATTTTAGATCCCCAGCTATATGAATTTAACAAATTCCTTATATGGATATAACGAGTAATTGATGTAGCAAAGTAATTTCATAGGTCCCGGTGACTTTGTTATAACTTTGTTTTACTGTATTTTATTTCATAAATTAGTATTATTGTTTTTTAGATGAATTAACCCCATTTTATTTTCACAGAATGTATGCGATGGACTGCATCATGGTTTTGAAGGAAAAGGTTATACTATTTATTACAGACAGCAAGAAAACATCATTGAACACCACCAACTAATAAGACTCCAAAGGTGGGAGAATATATGTCATGCAACCATTTATAGATTTTTAATGAAATTACTGCATTATATAAACTTGATATTCCATGTAAAGTAATTTATAAAATCAAAATAACCATTTAGTACCTTAATAATAATGTAGCATAACCTAAAGAATTCTAAATTGATGAATGATAAGTACATACATGTATATTGTAATTATTATTTTAGGAATAATGGAAAATAAGATATTTAATTAAAGCTGTCAAACAGCAGAAATTAGAGTTCGGTGGATTCCATGACGGTACTTTGGATTATGTTAATCAGGCAGCAATTCTCTTCCCAAGGATCTTGAGTGCTTTTCGAAGAGGCTAATAAACAAAGGACAGTCACTTACTACAGAAGAGAAGCAGGGGAGATTAGTGATATTCTGAGTGGCATGACTGCACCTTACAAAGATGTAAAACTTTAAAAATTGTGTTTACATATACAATGATTATATGATGTGTATCTAGTAATCAATATTAATATGATTAATATTTTCAAATGTTTTTTTACATTTTACTGTTCATTAATGAAAAAAAATCTTGTGTTGTTTTTGAATTTGGAAATGTAAAGGAATTTATTTTAAACTGTAAACTGATATTCTTACATGTAAACATGTACTGGCGTGTGTACATGGTGTATATATTGGACTCTGACAAAAGATGATGCTACTTCTTTTTTGGTGAAATTATTAATCACAATGATTTTTATGCACATGATTTTTTTTAAATATTCCATAGGCCTATAGGGTATGGTATCTATGAAACCTATTCAGCCTTTTTGTTTGGCTATTTTTTTAAATCATAGATATATTTTATTTTCTTGATAACTGAATTCCTCAAAAAATGATATTTTGGTTTTTTTTGTCAACATGAATTATCTCCCCCTTTCAGCTTGAAATTAGAAATAATACTGTAGATATAGATATAATTTGATTAATGAAAATAAATAATTGTGTTGTATTTGGTTTTGGAACTATAAAGAAATTGTTTTGAAATGCTATTTATAATTTAACATGCATATAAAATATATACATGACATTTATTTGACCGTGAAGAAAAAGTGAATTTCCCATTTTTTGTATAAAACTCTTCAATGGCTTTTGGAAATTAATAATCAATTGCACAAAAATGTCTTTAATATTTTATTTGCCATAAGGTATGGTGTCTAGTAAATAAACACTGCCTTTCTGTTTGGCTGTAGTGTATTTTTTCTTTAAATTTTTTATCATATAGCTGAATTTAGCTGTAAATCCTTTAAAAAATTGAAAATTTCAGTTTTTCTCTAAATGGATTATCTCCCCTTTTCAGCTTAAAATTAAAAACTATTACTGGACGTGGTAATATTTGGATTAATTAAGAAAAGTAAATAATTTAATTGTATTTGAAAATGGAAATATAAAAAAATGGTTTTGAAATGCCATTTATTTTTTACATGCAAACATATATGGCATATATTGGACTGTGACAAAAAAAGTGAAATTACCATATTTGTACAAAATTCATCAGTTGTTTTGGGAAATTAATAATCACTTGCACAAAAATGTTTTAATAATTTTATTGAATTTAGACTATAGTCTCTATGAAACTAGTATGGCTTTTTAGTTTGGCTGTGGGGTTTTTAGAAATTTTTGATAGATATAAATCCTAAAAAATGGATATTTTACATTTTTGCCAATATGGATTATCTACCCTTTTTAGCTTAAAATTAGAACACATTACTGGTCATAGAAATATTTTGACTAGATATGGATAGTAACTACTTATGCTGTATTTTAATAAGAAATAAACATAAATGAGTTTTATTGTTTAGTTTTCTTTTCATTTAATCTTCATTATTGGTATTTTTGCCTGTTTTTAGAGGAAATTTCAGCCATTTTTTGACTAAAACAGTTTATCGGTTGCCATGGATACCAATGGCAGAATTAAAAAAAAAATTATAATTTTTTTTTGGAGTATCTTAGCATACTCTACCAACATGCAAAGTTTGAAGAAATTCTGAAACCCCCCATGAATCACCCTCTGCATGATTTTTACACGGAGCCGTACTTAAAACGCGAAATGTAATAACAACGCGAAATGTAATAAACATGGATTATTACCTTTGCGTTATTACATTTTGCGTCGAGATAAACACAAAATGTAATAACGCAAAATGTAATAACATGATTTTTAGATTATTACATTATGCGTTATTACATTTTGGGTCGAGATCAACGCAAAAATTTAATAACGTGCTTTTTTTGGTTACATTTTGCGTTATTTTATTTTTGCTCAGAAGACAACGCAAAATGTAATGAAAAAATATGTAATAAAACATAATATAATTAATTTTTTGATTGCGTTTAACAATTTAAATATATATATGGGTAACCAACATGGGAAACACGCTGTAAAATATTTAGAACTAAAACAATGAGACCAACGTTAGGGCTTTTACGGACATAAATACATCTAAATGTATCGTTTTTCTGACTCTGATTTTAGTTATATTGAATACACTGTACTTGATTATACAGTATTAATTTAACTTTGATTGGCATATTTTTTGATAGTCTTATTAAATTTCTTACCAATAACACATATTTAATTACCAAAAATTGACCATAGGTTCATTAAAAGCTCTTGATATGCACGTTCGGCATGTAAACATTGGTTAACAAATTAGAAGTGTATGTGTGTATCAAGCGAGGCGGGGCAGGAATAGGTTGGGATGTTTACTTCGTATGTTTATTTTTGCATTGTTGTGGACATGCAGAAACAATCCATTTTATTATAGGATGGAAAGAAAGAGAGAGATAGAATTTTGCTTTTGCTTGTTTACAATGCTGGAGATTTGCATGGAACAGTATGGTATCATTATTGTCAATAAACCCAAATAAACGCAATTGTCAATAAACAAAACCAAAAGCACACTGATCATACCCACCCTCCACAACCCTACCCACAGATGCACGTTTCTTATTTGCAACACCTATAATTTGAATACATTTATTAAACTGATTTTAAATATATGTAGCTAATTAAATCAATATATGATAAAATTTATTAATGTAAGAAATTGCATATATCTATTTTTTCCTTTTGTTTTATTTTCTTTTCATTGGCCACTACACTATTGTAAAATGTACTCAATATGGCTGACGAAAAAAGTGTGTTATTGCATTTTGCGTTCCTGTCTTTTGCTTAATCTCGACGCAAAATGTAACAACGCAAAATGTAATAATCCAAAAATCGTGTTATAACATTTTACGTTATTACATTTTGCGTTGATCTCGACCCAAAATGTAATAATGCTCAAAAGTGTATTGTTACATTTAGCGTTATTGCATTCTGCGTCGAGATCAACGCAAAATGTAATAACGCAAAATGTAATAATCCAGGTTTATTACATTTCGCGTTGTTATTACATTTCGCGTTGTAACAAAGCTACATGTAGTGATCTCATGTACTGTTACAAAATTCATTTTTGAGAATTCAGGGAAAGTTGTACTGGACAACAGGCTTTATGAAAATGCATTGCTCTTGAATTATGCTAAAACAGGCTTCTTTGACAATAGCTAAAGCAGAAATTGAAATATGAGCATAGTCCTTGATCCAAAATTGAAACATGTTTGATAAGAAACAGATCTTTTATCATGTAATTGCATATTTTGGATCAGAGGGATGTACTCTAGATGAAAAGTTGTAAGAAATACTTCAACTTGCTCATTTGTAAAGAAATATACAGGATCTGGTAAAAAATATCGCATTTCATAACGTCATGATCCTTGACAAAAATGAAAATTACGTCATGTACAAAACATATACCTTCACTAAGCGTCCAAGAGATAAATGGTGCATTGTCAACAATTTTTTTTTTTAACATTTCTAAAAGAGGCAATTTTTTTTAACATTTCTAAAAGAGGCAATTGCTCTTTTCTCGGGTAATTAATATAATATGTTAGACGGCGTTACCATAAGTGAGGGCGGAGCCGTGAAGAGATAATTGCTAAATTTTATTGTATTATGATAAATCAGTTAAATTCTGAAATTGTACATCAGTGTCAGAAAATTAAAACAAAGAACTGAGTTCTTTTGAAAAAAAATCCTTTCGTTTACTTAATTACTTTTCTTTCAAATAATGCAATTTAAGGGTTTAATAAATCTGAGAACTATTAGATGTTTCATCATGATACGAAGGGTTGAGCGGAAGCCCATTGAGGAAATGTCAAAAATATTTATAAATTCGATTTAATAAATTACAAATTTTGTAATAACGAATTAAATTCGTTATAACAATTTTTTTGATAATATTTTTAATGAATTAAATCTGTTTCAACAAATCACGAATTCAAAAATTTGTTAATACGTATTAAACTCGTTTTAACAAATTCTAAAACTTGCTATAACAAATTGAATTCGTTTAAACGAATTCTTTTACTTGTTATAACGAAGTAAATTCGTTAAAACAAATTCGACAAATCGAATTCAAATAAAGGCCCTGATTGTTGAACTTTTATAAACGAATTTAATTTGTTATAACTAATTTCCGAATTCCTTTAAACGTATTTAATTCGTGACAACAAATTTAAGAAATTGTTATATTGATGTTAATCTGTTATAACAAATTTTGGAATTTTTTTTATAACGAATTCAACAAATTTGTTATAACAGATTAAAATTGTTATAACAAATTCAAAGAAATAATTATCTGAAGAAAAAACTTTGAAATTAAAAGTTTTTTTTCTGGTATCTTTGTCGTTCAAGCGTATTCAAGACTTAGTTAATTTATAATTTCAAAACCACAACTTGTGATTAATGGGGTACACTTCTGAGAAGTCATGAATAGAATATCAATTTTATCGATGTCAAGCAAGAATTATAAATATTTGCGTCATATTTTTTTTTATAATTAAGCACATCATACAGGATAGAAAACTATATTGATATGCTTGATGTGTATAAAATTTGAGTACTGTAGTGTACGTATAGGTATATATACATTGACAACATGCACTGTAACATTGAAGTCATATAACTTTATGCATATTTAAATGTATTTACTGATACATGTAGACTTAACAGCTATACTTCTTCAGACTGTACATCCTACATTGTTTAACTTAGTTTTTCCTGATATTATCAGTAAAATTTTTGAGGTCAGAAGATCATAATCAAGAAAAAATGTAAATATTCTTTTACAGTATCTTTTACAGCATTTTCTTTAAGTAAATAATATAAGGCTACTATAAGTTTTTTTGTCCCCCGCTTGAAAAGTGGGGGATATTAATTTGGGTTTGTCCGTCCGTCCGTCTGTCCGTCCGTCCGTCTTTCTGTCTGTCTGTAACGCTTTCGTTTCCACACGATATCTCGAGAACCCTTTGAGCTTTTGCAATGAAATTTAGCATAGCAACTCCCTATGGACTAAAGAAGACCCCTATTGATTTTGAGGTCAAAAGGTCAAAGGTCAAGGTCGTAAATAAGCAAATTCTGTCTGTTAAAACACCTTCGTTTCCACACGATATCTCTAGAACCATTTGAGCTATTGCAATGAAATTTTATATAGCAACTCCCTGTGGCCTAAGGAAGACCCCTATTGATTTTGAGGTCAAAAGGTCAACGTTCAAGGTCGAAAATTTATACATTCTGTCTGTGTGTAACACTATCATTTCCGGGCGATATTTCAGGAAGATTTTGAGCTTATGCAATGTAATTTTATACCAAAACTCCCTAGGACCTCTCTCGCCCCTCTCAAAGTGGCCCGCCCCGTTTGTTTTATTAGAATTTACATGTCGCTATTTTTATCGCAGGGGTATGAGGCGAGTTACTGCGTATAAAACAGGTTCTCGGCGGACTTTATGTTCTTGTTACATCTATTAGAACTGTTTAATAAAGGCTAAATAAATCAAACACCATGGATTGTGTAAAATTTTGAGAATACCGAACATGAATATATACATGTATGTGACTTCAGTTCTGCATATACTTCAAACTGAGTAAAGAGATTCCGTGGTCTAGTGGTTATGTCTCTCGCTTCACATGTGAGAGGTCCCGGGATCGAATCCCGGTCGCTCCTTCTTCCTTTTTTTTTTACTAAATGATAGTATTCAGCATGTGAAATGAAAAATTTATGAGGTTATAAAATCATCATTACAGTGTGATATTCCATATAAAAAGAATCTTCTATACACATAATAAAGAATAAGCAATCAAATCTTTATATGCATATTGACATACATGTATTTTATTTGCTTCAGTTTACATGTATACATTTAATAATTCTACAAATTCAGTCAGGGGGATCCGACTTTTTCCCTAAGCGGGGGACACGAATTCTCTGAATTAGCTTGTTTAAATCACTACCTAGTTTGTTTGGTATGCCAGGCCATGAATGACAGTTGGAAATGTGGGATAATTAAGAAAAATCGAGCAATACCTAGCAAAGTAGCCAGTCACCTAATTTGACTAATACCTTTATATTGTCCCCCGCTTGAAAAGTGGGGGATATTAATTTGGGTTTGTCCGTCCGTCCGTGTTTACGAGAGTGCATTTATTGGGTATTTTTCATGCCAAGATTGTACTTATTGGGTACTTTTTGCTTATTGGGTATACCCAATAAGAAGTGTCGCTGAATATGCTTAAAACACCCTAATTGGGTATTTGCAGGTTAGTACCCAAGAAAACTTGGACACGACGATTTGTCCAAAAAAGTGTCCAAAAAAGTTGCTTTCACGGACGCACCGTGTTTTGTTGTTTCAGTTTTACATTCGGAACTCTAAATTCCCGAGAGTTCCGAAAATCAACTTCCGTTGATCCTGATCATAACAACGTTTGTTTTCATGGAAAAAAAAATATGGCGACTAAGAAACACTTAATGTCAACAAGATTTTTTGATTGACAAGAGAAAAGGTAAGTTTATTCGATTAATATTTATCCATTGCTGGGTTCTTGTTTAAGGAAAATAGATTTTAATGTAATTTTGAAAACAATTGTGCACAAAATAAAAATAGATATATCGGAACAATTAATCCTAAGTTGCACTTGTTTCTATTTTGAATTTTCTCTGTCTTTTTAACTCTCTTGAGGGCGAGAAGTATTTAGTAAATGATCGTATATTGTTAGATAATCTTTAATAAATCGAAAGTGTTTATTATTTAATTTTATATCATAACCAACTAAGTATGTTCTGACAATGTATATTGGAAAGGGAAATGAAAATTTTAACAATCGTTTGTTCATAAATCAGCTGTAAATTATCGGTTCATGTAGACAGTATTACAATCGCAAAGTGAGCTGAGATGATGATAAATGGGATAATTGACACAACTAAATAATTGTATGTAAGTTTATCTCACCTGATATGTAACTTAAGAGATTCATTATATTACTGAAAAACTTTCAGTCAAAACTGTGAAAGTTCTGTCTTTGATTTTGACTGAGTGTCTGCTTTATTTTGATTTTTTTTTTAAATTATTGTTTTTGTCATTTGTTTTAATTAATTTAAAACAATACTGAAATTGATATAGGGCTACTATAACTATTTCACATGATGGGTCATGGTGTGTAATTAGCATCGCGCTACACCCGGGGTTTCCATTTTTTGAGGATGGGGGTAGTGGTTTTCTGCACTGAGGAATCCCCTTGGGCTATTAGGAATTTTAAAATACACATGTAATACATGAAAAGCACAACCGGTATTTTCACTTTTTTTTGCTATTAAATTCCCTAATACAGTGAGGTTGCCGTTATCGAATCACTTAGTAAATTTGCTTGGATATTTCCTACCTGAGTTTGAGTTAAATTCATTTTACAACATTGTTTGGTGGTACTATGTTTTACTTATAACATCATATATATTTCCCCAGTAACCACTGATTAAATAAAAAATTATCGCTGTACTTGTGTTAACGATGACTAACACTGTGCCGGATAATTATGCAACTTCAAAAGTTGCATTTTGGCGCCCGCCAAATATTCAATTTTCAGGAAAATGAAAGATGCCATCTGAAAGACCTTGATGTGTAGACATCATATCTACCTTTTGTTATTGTGTATCTCACCTGTCAGGTGAGATACTCACCTTTAATTAAAAAAATCCCTTAGGAGAAAAAAATATCCTGTAGGAATTTAATAATTCCCAAGGGATTTACATGAAATCCTGCAGGATTTTGAAAAATCCTATTGGAAATTTGTCAAATCCTACAGGAATTAGTTTTCCTACGGGAGATTAAACTTTCCTAAGGGAAATATATTTCCTATAGGAGCTCAAAATTTTCCTGCAGGAAAATAAAATCCTACAGGAGAAAATAATTTTCCTAAGGGATTTTATTTTTCCCTTAGGAAATAAATATCCTATAGGAAAAATATTCCTATAGGAAATTTTAATAAATTCCTATAGGATAACCTCTTCATTTATTTTTAACTTATTATAATTTTGCAATTTCATATTGAGTACTTGGTCCTACTAGGTAATAATTTTGAAAAGTTAGTACCAGGGCTTTCATATGTCACAGTTGTATTTCTGTGAAAATGTGAGAACTTTTTTGAATGCCAAGAGTTTTAACCCTGGAGTTGACTTGCATTTAAGAATCAGCAGCCCTCACTTTATACTGCCAACAAACACGTTATGTCTTAATCGAGTAACTGGCAGCTATTCTTTCCAAAGCTGTGCATGCTGTTTGATAAAATCTTTCATATTTTATATTTACAAGTATATTCCTGGCAAGGATCGTTACCGTCTTCTTCTTCTAGCCTTGGGTTGTCATTTTGTTGGTTACTTTGTATACCGGATGTAATTTGTAGATAGATAAAAGTCAAAATAAGATTTATCCGGAATAACTTTGCACTAATAAAAGCAATCGTATTCATTTTTTTATCGGTCACGGAAAAGGGCGAGCGTGATCCGATTGTATTTAAAAGTTGTGTCCTTTGGTCACAGTCTTTGGATATAAAAAGACAGATTTCTTGTTTCTCTTTTTATTTGTTGTAATTGTCGTGTGAACGGAAGAGAAAAAGTGCAACAGTGAACTTGTATATTTGTAGACCCTTCAGGAGATGGCTAGCTTTCACATACTTAGCCGTCCTGGTGTATCACTGATCAAGAACAGAATTTTAAAAGATGGCCTTACTTCCCATCAACTCATAATTATTTCCCCTCGAAGCAGTGTGTGGCCATCTGTTTTGTTTTTTAATACCATTCACACAAGCTGCATAGTAGCAAGTTCTTTTGAAATTAAGCTGCTTCTTTCAAAGTTGAAAATACAAAACATTTACATAAAACATGACCCTGATCGACTCCATACTTACATGAGTCAATTTTCAGAAAGTTTACTCATTAACTAAAGAATTTAAAAACAATCAATTCCTCCTCATAAATAAATTGAATTTCTCTCTTCCTCTCTTCAGTTAAGAAAGCAAATGCTTTATGGATTTCACCCCTTATTTTTTTCTGAATGTCTGGATTTGTTATCAAGTATTCTGTCTCAGATGAACATGAGTTCATTCTGCAATAGGCAACCTTTTCATTTAATTATTGGATTATACAATCTATGTCCCAAATTTATCGTTCATTAAAAGAAGATAAAAAATGTATGCTTTATAATTCCTTTTATTTCTGTTGTTTCCCTTGAACAAAAATATTGACAATTTTTAGAACAATTTCAAATTATTTGGTCCCATCTGAAAATTTTATACTGTTCATGTATTTTCATACAAACCAAACGTTTATAATAACTGATTAATACATTAGATAGAAAAGAAATACAAATTGATGAACAATCTCGCAGATGAGACAGTATGAATGGTATTTCTGTGACTATAAAAACAAAATATTTCGCAAATCAAAGAAAGGACTAGCAAAGCTATATTTTTGTTGAGATGATTGGTCTGTAAAGAAACAAAAAAGGTGTTCACTATTGACTTTTATACACCAGTGTTTGTACTTGTCAATTTCAATGTATAAACCTGAATATCTTAATTTTAATATCATATAATTTCCATACCTTATCCTTGTTGAAAAAAATCTCTTATTCTACAAATACATAGAAAGTGTGACCATAAAAATATTTTAAATATCGGAAAAATAAAAATAATTTACAAACTTTTCTTCAATTAAATTAGCCTGAACATCTCTACCAATAGTGACTACACATAATATGTCAACTTTAATAATGATTTGCATGGAAAGGTACAATCATATTGTATTCAATAAATATTCATTATATAAAAATAAATACACAAGTGCATAAGCCATAAAATTGATTGGCCTGTTGGACAATTGCACCTTTTATGAAACATCACAATAAAGACATCAGTCACAAGACTATTTTTGATAACTACAATGTAAACAAAAATATAGAATATTCTGGTGTATTCAATTCAATCTAATAATTTGAAAAATAAATAAATACAAGTCACAATAATAGACATCAGTCACAAGACTATTTTTGATAAATACATTGTCAACAAAAATATAGAATATTTTGGTGCATTCAAATCAATCTAACAATTTGAGAAATAAATAAATACAAGACCATGATGCTTTTACATAAATGCGAGTATTCACATGATTTTCAGTTTTGTAAGAGGAACTCTTTGTTCCTGATCATCACAATTTGGCCTAGGAATGTTGGACTCCCCTACCACTGACCTGTACCCTGCTAGAACGTTGAAGCCTCTCCATGTGTCGGTTGATGGCTCCATGTAGATTCGTCTCCAACACGGACTCTGTTCTAGGCAGGGCACTGTACCTTGGCAGGGTAGATGGGGCGATCGGCAAGGGGCGGTCCTCCTTCTTCTTCTGCATTGATGTCAGATAGGAGGTCCACCAGTCCACTTCAGAAGCTGTGAACCTTCCAGTCTCTGCCCACCTAGGGAGATCCCGCCTCATGTCTTCGGTGATGCTGTTGATCTTCGTGAAATTTGGCTCGACCACATCTGGCCCATCTGCAAATCCTGGCACCAAGTCATGAAGATCAACATCACGATATACCTCTTGGGAGATGGGCCAGTCTTTGTATGACAGCATCACTCTCCCGGACTTCTTGGAAATCTTGAAGACATGAGGCTCCTTTATTCCCCGTAGACTTCTCTCCATGGATGTCATCCCCCTGAAATCCCAGAGATTGTCTAGGTGCTGGACCTCTGGTTTTGGACAGAAGCTTTTCTCCACCATCTCATGAAGATGTGTCAGTGTAATGATCTTCTGTGTGTGGGCCTCCCTGCTGATGCAGCTGAACATCTGATCAATGTCTTCGTGGGTGTGGCCCACCATCAGGAATGTCAGCTTTATCTACAATGTAGAAAATGTATGAATACCACTGAAAGAATTTTAACATAAGAATTTAAGCATTCTTTCATGTTTTTCATAATATCTAATCAGCTTGTGTGGTTACTGAATATCATACACGGTTCAAGAACAGTATTATCCACTCATAAACATGATAAAGTTTAATTATTAACACCCACTACTCGAAACTAAAAAGTCTTCAGTTAAATTGAATTGTTCGGGGCATTCTTTGTAAAGTAGGTCAAGTGAATTCTAATGCTGGTACTTCATAAAGTTTCATGATCAGTGCACAAAATTACCCCTTCATATGTCACAAATATGCTGTATATTGGTATTTTTAACTTTTAAGTCAAGGAAGTCAAAGGACAAGGTCAAGGTTCATTAGGTCGGTAACCATGACAATTTACAGATGCCATAGTACCAAGCAATAAATTTGCAGAATATTAAGTCCATATCTCTTACAGTTCTTGAGATACAAGGTGTAACAGATGGACAGTTAGTGGACAGATAGACAGACACTCAACTGATAGACAGACAACGGGTCAGTAAGTAATCCCTAAGTGCAGCTCTGCAGGTGACACCAAAATATCATTTGTGCCATGAACCCACAAATTAAAACTAAATTATATAAATTTAAATTAGTAAACTGTAATTTTTAGTCAGTAAATGATGCTAAGTTAAACTTATAAAGAGGTTTGTCAAGAATCGTAACTTATTTATGTGCAACGTTATGTCTTACCTTCTTCAATATATCAGCTTTAACCAGCATTGCCAGGAACATGATAACAAACTTGTTTTTGTTATCCTTTGGGGAGTTGTCTGCTTGCAGGTACAATACTGGAGGCAGTGATCCATTGTTAATCTAGAAACAATGTATACAAATTAGCTATTTATTGATATACTTCTTTAAATATTCATATCTTGATACGCATATCTTGTACTTTAAACTTTTTCTAATTTTTTTTCTATTTTTCATAAGCGTCTCTATCTTCTGTTATATGAATTATGATGAAAGTTTTATGAGTTTTGACTTTGTATTCTGTAATTTTTTAAGGCACAGGATATATATTTTTAAGAGGTAGAGAAGTAAATTGAAAAAGAGGTACTGAAACTTAGTTCATTAAATAATATATCCCTTGCTGAAATTTCCTAAAGTGACCATTCAAAATTTGTGAATGTAACTTGCCAAAAAATCATTGCCTAAAAATAAAAGTTACATCCTCCCGTTTACAGTAATCATTTAGTAAAATATAAACATCCAATGCTCCTTCTACATTAGAAACTCATGTCACAATTTTAGACTCTTTAAGTTGGTGACCTAGACCTTGCCAGAATGACCTTAGTCAGGGTCATGATAATCTCTCAGATAGATAGAAATATTTCAGCAAGTAAGAGCTTCCATGAATGTTATGTAATCTAAAACAGGCATTTATAAATAAGCATGACATATAATCCAAGAAATGTATTAGTAATTTTGGAGAATGATTACCATAATTCTATCAAATTAAAATGTCACACGAAATGACCAAAAAATTTAGAAATACCCATAAAAGAATTTACAAATAACTTACCATTGCTGTATCTTTCAAGACTAGCATCAAGCAGTTCAGTGTTATGTTACAGTCAGAGGAAAACTGATCCGTCCAGGTATACACATAGGATTTGTTGATGCCATGGTTCAAAACACCCGTCACATGGTGATGAATGTGCGTCAGTCCCGTCTCACTCTGAAACATTGAATATTCATTAGTTTCAATGATAAATGTACACTAATTACAAATGTACCAGATAACAATTTCAACATTATAAATAAATGTGATAAAATGTGTGAGCACATAACAATGTACTGAAACATACTTTGCCAATTCTATTTTCAAATTAATGCATATTTGCTTTCATCATGTTCATGAGTTTCATTAGTACTTCAGGTAAATGTATAGAGACTTCATTAATTCAATACCTTGAAATTCTCTGGAAATCTTGGTAAGTTGGTCTTAGATTGATCCATGTTGTCTATTATCAGACTGGTGTATTTAGCTGGATTCTCTCTGCTCTTGCTTCTGTGCTTGTAGTACTTTTCTCTTGATAATCTAATTTTGGATAAAAGAATAAGATATATTATTTATACAACACTTGAATTTAATTTTCCAAAAATTGGCATAACAATTTAAATGTGAAAATATCACAATGTCACAGAGAAAACATCTCGTTCTTTTTTTCTTATCAAATTACTGTTGAACAATACTGAATACTATATGTTGCCAATTTATCATTTTTTTATTTAGATAAGCTGTCAAAGTTAGCCTTTATTTCATTCATTATCAGCCTTATATATTTGAAATTACAAATAGTTAATTATTAACTTACTCTTGAAATTTCAAATGAATTTGTCGTTGAGCCTGTAGCCTCAGTCTTTCTTCCTTGGTGAGCTTCTGAGAAAGTGCCTCCCTAAAAGTTGTGCACTCATTACACTTGGAAAACTTCTGAAACTAAAGAGAAAAACAATTCTCAATTCCATGGATGCAACCTTGTAAAATTGTTTAACTGGAATGGAATCTAATTAAATCAGATGTTAGATTCACTCGCATACTCAATGCACTAATAACCAATAACATCCCATAGAGGGTCAGATCAGAGGTCAAATTGTATAAACCAATCAAATTGTTGCCTGCAAAATCACTGTAGATTTGATTGAGTGAATAAGTTGAGATGTTCTGATTTTGAACTCTGATGTTACCCTCTATGGGATGTTGTTAAATGTAAGTGTATTTGATTGTTGCCTGCAAAATCACTGTAGATTTGATTGAGTGAATAAGTTGAGTTGTTCTGATTTTGAACTCTGATGTTACCCTCTATGGGATGTTGTTAAATGTAAGTGTATCGAGTATGTGAGAGCTAACTTCTAATTTTAATTAGATTGAGATGAACGTGGCTGTAAATTCCACTTTATTCTCAAAAAAAGTAAATATGCAAAAAAAAATACTATTCATATCTTTAAAAATATTACAACTAAAAATTAGTGTAATGAAAATCTAAAAAAATGATTTCCAAAATTTTCAATTTGATGTGAAAATCACAATATATTTATATAATTTTTTTAAAGAAATTCCTAATTATTTTTTGTCTATGTATGTGATTATTATATAAAGACTTTAAAACTTGGAGCTTGTACAAAACTTTTCAAATTTCATTAAGGCCACATAAATTGAAATGTTCTGAGGCCCGCACAAATTGATTTTAAGATAGCCACACCCCAAATTTTATTGTATGTTTGATAAAAAAAAAGTTGGCCATTTGGAGCCCAATCTAGAAAAAAGTTCTCTAATCATTTCTCATAGTTAAGTACTCAACTATCACTTTTGTTAGCAATTTTTAAGAGACTTGGTTACTTCTTTGAAGACAATACCCTATGTTTACACAATGATATAGCAATAATGCAAAGCTATTGATCACACATGAAAAGTATGGAAAGTATATATATTATCTAAAACTGATCAATTTGATTTAAAGAAAAGGTGAGTGTAAAAAAAATCATCTACTTTATTGCCAATAAAATGATTGGAAACCCTCCCTGAAACCAATTTTTTGGAGATATATTGCCTAGGAATCAAATTTTAGCCTTACAATCACAATGTACATTGATAAACTTGGTCTTACCTTTCTGACTTTAACATTGTTGAAATGTTCTCTCCATATTCTGTAGAAGCTTCGTTTGGACACACAATGCAGACCTCTGTCTTGAAATGTTTTTAGGTAGTCTTCATATGCAATTGTCTTGTTTAGGCAACATGGAAGGTGGACTTCTCTGCAGTCAGGCTGTTGGTCACCATATCTCACAGCAGTGGTTTCGACGTACGTTTTGGCCTGTAAATACATCTCACTGGCAAATTTCTGTCCACTTCTTCCATCCTCAGTATCCAGTGACTGACATCCTTCCTTCACTTTTGCCTTTATTATCCAATACCTACAATAAATTGTTACTTTTAGCATGCATCAAGTTCTCTATCAACAATTTACAGGGGGCCATAAAACTTGGATGAGCTCACTTTTAAGGGTCCCCCACAAACCCACAACATATGTTCTCTGAAAGAATTGAATATTCATAACCACACAATGAGATAATGTATTCTTGAAACCCACAAATTGGAGTGCAGAAATTTCAACTTATAATATGACCATTCATGGCTTTGTTATTCTTGAGAAGAAGATTTTTTAGAGACTTTTCCTATACATTTCTATGTAAAACTTTGGTTGGTCATTCTGGCCCTGCCCTACCCCTAGGGGTCATAATATGAACAAACTTAAATCTATACTATCTGAGGATGATTCCACATTAGTTTCATCTTTCATGGCCAAGCGTATTTTGAGAAAGATTTATTAAAATGCAATTAATTTTTTACTAATTCATAATTATCCCCCTTTGAAGAGGGCTTGGCCCTTCATTTGAACAAACTTGAATCCCTTTCACCCAATGATACTTTGTGGCAAGTTTGGTTGAAATTGGCCAAGTGGTTCTTGAGAAGATGAAAATGTGAAAAATTAAGGAAAACAACGGCAACAACCACAACGACAGACAAATTTTTATCAGAAAAGCTCACATGGAACATGTGGAAGGAGCGGGTGAGCTAAAAAGTAGGTACTTATTGGCTTTATCATCAAACTTTGTAAATTAATGTATCTTGGGTTTTCAAAAATCGTACACTAAAAAAATAGGTCACAGTGATCTACCTGCGATACTTTATGGATATTTTTAAGTATCTTGAGTCCTCAGGAAACTTCAATGTTAAAGTAGGTCATTATGACATACTTATGTTTTATTTATAGCTTCATTAAAATATCTTCAATCCTAATTGGCTAAGAATCATCAAACTTTATCAGTTGATGCAACTTGGGTCTTATGATACTTAGTGTTAGAGGCTTCAAATAGAAGTGATTGATTGTACAATTTATCAGAAGAACAATTCAATGCCATTGAGCCTCTTGTTAAACGATACTATTGATTTTTCATAAAATCAAAATTATCTCCCCTTGGAAGAAGGCATGGTTTTTCATTTGAACAATCTTGAATACCCCTGATATCCTACCAACTCTATTAATTTGATACTTAGTATTCGACTAATCATACAGCATCCACCATTATTATAATTTTAAATGTGAATCATTTGTGGAAAAAAAGGTCTTTACTAACCTCCTAGGTTTAACGCCATAGAGAGCTCTCCATCCAGTCTGACACAGTCTTACTCCAAATGCCACGAAAGTTACTTTGCTTCCTTTTTCAACATGAGCATAACTGCAGCTAAAAAAAAAACAGAATTCATCTTTAATATCATAAAAGCAAAAATATGAGTTTTATCCAACAAGTATGCGGTTTTTTATCCCCAGACTTAAGAACTTTGGGAAATCTTCTAGTTCTACTGAACACAGGCATTTAAATTCCTGAATGCTGATAATTATATTAAAAGAACTAGGGTCAACAAAAGCTGTCCCTTACAAATTTAAAGCCTTTGCAAATTTCATCATAAAATGGTTGATTAATACCAAAGAGCAGATTTTAAAGCATTAATTTATTTTCAGACTATGTACCCCCCCCCCTCTCTGACCCAGGGGGCATAAAAAAAACCCTTTGCTAGATACACCTTTCTTCATCATTAATATATATTCTTGGATCATTGGCATAAAACCCAGGAGAAAAGGAAATATTTTCAAAAAATTAAGTTTACTATATAATCAATAGAGCCCGCCCTTTCACCAGGAGCCCTGTCCCTAGGGTCATAAAATGCACAAATCTGAAAGAGGCACTTTTGCGCATCATAACTGTGCTTAGTTAGATTATTTGATACCCAGGAGCAGAGAAAAAGATGTTCAAAAAATAAATGCACTTTCACTATATAATCTATATGGCCCCGCCCTAACACCAGAACCACTGAACCTGGGGCCATTAAATTCACAAATCTGGAAGAGGCACTCTTGCTCATCATAACTGTTTACTTAGTTAGTTTATTTAATACCCAGAAGTAGAAAAGAAGATTTTCAAAGATTTTTTGCATTTTCACTATATAATCTATATAACCCCACCCTAACACAAGAACCCCTGACCCTGGGGCCAATCCGGGCCATAAAATTCACAAATCTGGAAGAGGCACTTTTTCTGATCATAACTATGTACTTAGTCAGTTTATTTAATACCCAGAAGTAGAGAAGAAGATTTTCAAAGAGTTTTTGCATTTTCACTATATAATCTATATAGCCCCACCCTAACACAAAAACCCCTGACCCTTGGGCCATAACATTCACAAATCTGGAAGAGGCACTCTTGCTCATCATAACTGTGCTTACTTTGTTTATTTAATACACAGGAGCAGAGAAGAAGATTTTCAAAGAATTTTTGCTTTTTCACTATATATTCTATTTAGCCTCGCCCTACCCAGGGGCTATGAATTTACACAATTTTGGTAGAGGACTCAATGCTGATTACAATCATGCTGATTACAATCATGCAAACAGTTTGCCTGCTTGGTGTCCATGAGAAAGAAGATTTTTAAAGATTGCGATAATTTTAGTGGTTTTGGCCCCACCCCTCAGGCCCCAGGGGGGCGGGGACCATGAAAATCACAATTTATGTTCCCCTTCACCCATAGATGCTGTATACCAAATATGGTAGAAATTGGTTCAGCGGTTCCAGAGAAGAAGCTGAAAATGTTCAAATGTTAACACACGACAGACGACGACGGACAGAAACAGATAGCAATAGGTCACCATTAACAAAAAGGAAGTCAGTGACCCAATGCTCTGTAGTAATACCCCTGCTCTAATGTGAATATACACTAACATATTAATATATGCAAGTTCAGCTATGAACAGGCACATAGATAAACAGGAAGTTGACATCTGATTTAAACAAAATTAAATCCCACCATATTGCATGCCTCAGCAAAGAATGTTCTAAAATTTCAAGCCTCTGCAATGATTAGTTGCTGAGTAAAATGACATTTTTTTAATGTATGGTATAAGGACGGATGCACAGATAAACAAGAAGTTGACATCAGATTCACAAGAAAATGAACCTCACTGTATGACATGCCTCAGCAAAGAATGTGCTAAAATTCAAGACTCTGAGGGTAGTAGTTGCTGAGAAAACTGTGACCAACAATTTGCTATGGAGAGACACACAAGAGTTAAATAGTTACCCCCTTTCCATTTCTTTTCTTTTTTTGGGGGGGGGATAATTTTAAAAAAAATTATCTTACCGAAGACTATTGAAGATGAATTCTGTCTGCTCATCTCGTTTCTTCATGTAAAAGTCTCTCCTGGCTTGCTCAATAGTCTTCACGTCTAACTTCTCTAAGCAAAGTTCCATGCAACACCTCAGGTCTTTAACTTGGTGGATAGTATCGATGCTGGTTTCCTTGCTCTCTAGACACCCCCCAGATTTCTTCATTCTTTTGCGTGCTGAAAATATATATGAAATGTTTGGTTTCATAAAAAATAAAGTGCCCCGCCACAGCATGATACGCCCGTCAAATATTGTTCAATAATCATGAATTGGTTGAGATGAAAGAAAATCAGGCTGCCTTGATTAACAGATTGACACAAATTTCAATTATCTAATTTCCATTTCTTATCATACATCTCTAAGAGACCTTACAGTGTAGGGATTGATTATAACAAATAATAACATCATATACTTCTAAACTGGTTGTGTTAGAGCATAACAAATATCCATCTACAGCTTAAAATTGTTTATTGCATATTTTATGAAATAATGGAAATGCTACAGTCAAAAATCAAACATAAATTATTCTTAAGACTATAAAATTTTAAGAAACCTCTCAACACTGCACACTAAAGAGTTCTAATTCTTGGGTATTTTTCTGCAGTTAGAGTGATCTGCCCTTAGATCTAAATTCTAAATTTCTCTCTAATTTGACATGCAAATTTCTGCTATCAAAATTCTTCTTGACCAGTGCTTGATAATTATGCCCATGGGACAAACTGAATTCCTCTCAAAGCATAAACATTTGTTAAAGATTGCTGTAAAGTATATAATGAAAAAATAAGTTTTTACTTAATTTAACATCTTTTAATAAGGATACAACTTTATTTTTACATTTGTTAGGATTATGAAATTTAGAATTTAAAAAACTTAGTTTTTTAAAAAAAATCACTTTAATTAAAGATCACAGTGACCTTGAAATAGGCCGCAACACACCTTCTACTTTAGATGTATACTTTTGCCAAGTTTGAAAGCTCTCGGTCTAATAGTTTTCTAGTAATGAGCCGGACAGGATTTTTCCATATTTGGTTATACAGTAAAACTCGGTTATAACGAAGTCGTTGGGACCTATGAAATCACTTCGTTATATCCGTAATTCGTTATAACCGTATAAGAAATTCATTAAATTTATATAGCTGGGGATCCAAAATGACTTCGCTATATCCGTAAATTCGCTATATCCGTGTTCGTACTAACCGAGTTTTGCTGTAGCATCTTTATTAAAGGTCAGAGCGACCTACTTTTTGTGCGTGACACACTGTCTACCCAAGAAGTATCAGTTGACAGTGTTTGATAATCCTAGGCCTAATAGTATACAAGTTATGAGCCGGACAGGAATGGACAGACAGACGGATGGACTGACGGACATGAAGCCTATAACATAATACGACCCGTCTTAAGACGGGCGTATAATAATAGTTTATATCATCATTCAAACATTTGATGAAATGTTAGTCCTTTTGATTGAATTTTGTTCCATTTAAATGATTTTAGAGCTTGATTTTTTTTAATTTGAAATCATGTCAATACAGATGAAGAAAATTTAAATACTATAACTTACGTTGTCTGTTGTCTGGTTTACAGTGCACCACATTCAATGTCCTTTCTGTAAAATATTAAACTGGTCTAAGGTATCTGTCCAAATCAGATCAATATTAGGATCTTATTCTTTAACCTTAAATATCCAACAAAGTATTTTCAGAGTTTTTTTTTTAAATTTTACAGATTTTTGTTGACCTGATCAATCAGTGCAGATTTATTTATTTATGGCGTTATGTCCAAATAAAAGTCATACTTTAAAGAGGTCAATCTAAACATGCTAAATAAATGCATATGTCATTATTCGCATCATCAACTAATGTCTCACAACCAATGATCTTTCTTTTACTTTTCATGCTTTAAAAAATACCTAGTATGAGAGACCCATGAGTCACAAGATCACAGAGTCAATATGGCCCTGCTATAATATCGTATATTCCTTTGTAAAGATTTGGTTCTCTCATTGTGACTCCACCCTACCCCTAAGGGGTCTTGATCTAAACAAACTTGAATCAACAGGACCTCAATATGGCTTATCACGACTTTGCCGTTTTCAAGGGTTATATAATGAATAGATTTTTGAAAATAAAATTGTTATGTATATAAACATATAAAAATTTCATCTCTAGTGATCACCCAAATGTAACCCACCACCACCATCCCCACCCCGGAGATTTGACCTAGCTCAATTTAAACCAATACTACCTGTGGATGCTTCCATATCAAAAAGAGTAATTAAAACATTGCCGCTTTGTTTTGGACATTTCTGAGGATATATTTTCCATATATATGTATACCTATATTCCTATATAAAATGTGAACCCCATATTGCGACCCCATCCAACTCAAGTACTCTGTTGCCAGCCATCCACTTTCCATCTGCCATATTTCAATAACTTTTTCCTGATAGTAAACCAAGTTGAAAACCCTAGATAGCTATACATTATCACAAGTCTACATGTAATATACTAGTATTTACTACATACCATGCTGTACATCATAAATTAATTATTCTACCTGATAGTGGTTGACTGTGGCTTTCATCCATATCTTCTTCATCGTGGTCAGCAAGGTCAGGACAATCAGTATTTGTCATCATGAAAAAGTCTTCATCTGAGGAGAAATCTGGGCAACTTGGCAACACGTCTGGTATACAAACTAAGGGGGAAAAGAAACATTTGTTTTTATAAATTACTTCAGAAAATTCACTGACCAAAAAATTAAATTATCAAAATCAAAAATATATAAAACTGAATCTTTTCTAGAAAAAAAGGAATATCATATATTAGATTTACTAGATTTGGATTAAAATTAACTTTTTTAATTAACTGAATTTTTAGTCCAAATTTCAAGTTCCTTTTTTTTTCAAGTGCCTTGTAAACTCATAAAGACAAAGTTTAATACATCTTATTACCACTGTCATCATGATCAAGTTGTCTGTTGGGTCTTTTAGATAATATTCTGTCATCTTGGAGTTCCTCATCTGAAGAGTAAACAGCACATTTCCTTTTGCCAACTGGATCTGTTGTGGAATTAAAGTATAATAATTTAGAAAGTGAACGATTCAAAAGGTACAACACAAGAAGACAGACAAATCATCATGGACCACCAGAAATGAATAAATTTACAATACTCACTGATCATGATTACAGTAACTTTGAACAGAGAATTTTATGAAAACCTTTGACACATCTAACTGAACATACAGTAAAGACCACAAGAAGGTGAATATAATTACCAATGTTTTCTTCTTCAGAAGAATAACATCCTCCTTCATCAGATGAATAGTGTGCCATGACTTCACATGCAACAGATTACTCTGAAAAAAAACAAAAAAACCATAAAACAAATCTGTGAAACCAATTCTTTCCGTTGCCGGCTAAAAGAAACACGAGTAAGGGATATGAATTTCAGTCTGTCTATTCGCCTGTCTGTCTGTAGTTCTGTTTGTCTGTAACACTTTTATTTCCATGTGATATCTAGAAAAGCCTTTGAGATTTTGCAGTGAAATCCATTCATTTCATCATGGACATTATGTATATACATGTATGTCTATGGTTCTATCAAACTTTGCACAAGTAGTCACTTTTACAGCACGCTGTAATATCATTACAGGATCCAAGCCCCTGCAACACTTTATCATATTTATAGAGAATTAAAGTATATGTCTTTAATCATTTTTTTGAAAGAGAATCCTAATAAACGTAATCTGGATCCCAATCTTAACAAGAGGCCCATGGGCCACATCGCTCACCTGAGAAGCTTTGACCATTCTGTTCTTTACCAGATTTCCCCCTTGTTATACATAATGCATCCCAACCCTACCCCACTGATCATAATTTAGACATTTTGAAATCTACACTACCCCCATGATCCTTCAATGGGCACATATGTTTCAGCTTTTTTGGCCCAGTGGTTCCTGAGAAGAAGATTTTCAAAGATTTTTCCTATATATTTCTATGTAAAACTTTGATTCCCTATAATGGCCCCGCCCTTCCCCCGGGGGTCATGATTCCTACAATTTAGAATTTACACTACCCCAGAATACTTTCACATAAGCTTCACTTTTTCTGGCCCAGTTGTTCTTGAGAAGAAGATTTTCAAAGATTTTTCCTATATATTTCTATATAAAACTTTGATTCCCCATTGTGGCCCGGCCCTTCCCTGGGGGTCATTATTTGAACAATTTAAAATCTACATTATACCAGGATGCTTCCATATAAGTTTCAGCTTTTCTGGCCCAGTGGTTCTTGAGAAGAAGATTTTCAAAGATTTTTCCTATATATTTCTATGTAAAACTTTGATTCCCCATTGTGGCCCCGCTCTTCCCCCGGGGGTCATGATTTGAACAATTTAGAATCTACACTACCTCAGGATGCTTCCACATAAGTTTCAGCTTTACTGGCCCAGTGGTTCTTGAGAAGAAGATGTTTTAATGACCCAACCCTATTTTTGTCTTTTCTTGATTATCTCCTCTTGCGAGGGGATATGCCCCTTCAATTTAACAATTTAAATTCTTCACCCAAGGATGCTTTGTACCAAGTTAGCTCAAAATTGGCCCAGTGGTTCTTGAGAAGAAGTTGAAAATGTGAAAAGTTTACAGACGGACAGACAGACACACAGACGGACGGACGACGGACAAAATGTGATCAGAAAAGCTCACTTGAGCCTTCGGCTCAGGTGAGCTAAAAATGGACATTGCCATGCCAGTCCATATTTTCTGAGTCAGGAAAGTGCAAGTCAATTTTAACTTCTAGTCGCAATATATATTTATTGGTCACAAATGCAACCATTTTTAATAGTTGCAACTTCGAGCCATGAAAGGTAACATATTTGTCAATGTCACATGAAAAGACAAGTCACAGCCTCAGGAAATGTCAAGATCAAATGTTTATGATTTAACAATTCTCAAAAATATGTATCAGCATATTAAGTTTGGTAAAACATAATTTGTATAGTTTAAAATAAATAAATAAAAACTGAGGTCCATGGAAAGGTCAAGGTCAATAAAAGTTGATGCAGTTTACATCAGTATGTATTAGCATATGAGTTTTTTTTATCATAAATATACAACATTCACCTTACAAGATTTAATGATTCTAAACCTTTCAGTGTCTGAAATACATGGTAAAGAAATCAAATGTTTTAGAAAAGATCAGCCATAAAGTTCAAAAAGTAGGTCATGGTGAACTTCTTTTAAGTTGACCTTGTTTGCAGACCCAAGATGCATGATTCATCTGACAAAGTTTGATGATCATAGGCCTTAGAGTGTCCAAAATATACCCCAAAATCAATTTGAAAACAAATGCCTGCAAAATTTAAAACAAGAGGCCTAGGGGCCATAAAGCTCATCTGAGCACATTGACTAGGAAAAAGCACATATCAAATCAGAAGTGAAGGTTTACTGAGGGGGGGGGGGGGGGGGGGGGGGGGGGTGTTGCATTTTGACCCCCCAGGGGATAATGATTTGAATAAACTAGAATCTACAGTACCTGAGTATGATTCCATATAAATATTACTAATCATGACTTTGAAGTACTTGAAAAGAAGATTTTAAAAGATTTTTCCTATATATTCCTATGTAAAAATTAGATAGGACATTTTGGCCGCACCGTACCCCCGGGGGTCATGATTTGAACAAACTTGAATCTACACCACCTGAGGATGATTCAACATGAGTTTCGTCTTTCCTGGCCCAGTGGTTCTTGAGAAGAGGATTTTTACAGATTTTTTCCTATATATTCTATGTAAAACTTTGATCGGACATATTGGCCCCACCCTACCCAGGTAACCCCAGGGGTCATGATTTGAACGAAACGTTAAAACCTAAAATTCTTAAATTCTCATTACTCAGTTCTTAATCTCTTATATCCCACAATTTCCATCTTGTTGGAAAATCACACTTTGATAAAATCTTGTAAATCTCTGTACTTTTTGCAATGAGATAAAATACTATTTTACAATTTATTATAAGAATTATCTTTCAAATGAACAATCAACAAATTTTAAGCTCTGTCTCAGTCCGTCTATGTCACCTATTAGCCCTAACTTATCCGTCTAAAATCAACCTCAATTTGTTAAATACAGTAGCAGATTTTAGAAATTACATAAACAATTTCAAATAATTTTGAAATTTAACAATATTTACCAAAACTTCAAGCAACCGGCATATTTTAACCCAGTCCTGACTCCAATTTCTCAGTTAAAATTCACTAAAACCTGACCAAAACCTCCTATAAAATTTCACAAATATTCCAAAAGTTGCTGAATTCCTTAAACCAAAACCTGACTCTTCTTAAGGATTTAGATGTATAACAGGGCACTTCCGGTAAAAATGACGGCATTTGCCGATGATTGCCGATGTCGTAACACTGTTTCTGTCTAAGAGTTATCGACCATTGTAAACAAGCATGGCTCTTCGTCAACACGGCTTGATAGACGCTGGCATTATTCATGCCATCAGATGAGAAAAATATACTTAACAGAGGAAAGAACAAATGTTAGATTGATAGAAAACCATGATACAGTAGTTTTGTTAGAAAAATTGCTGCATAAACAATCTTTTCAAAGTAAAATACATACTTGGGTTTTTCCATGTTCTAAAAATAGCACATCTTTCGATGTGTAGAGAAAATGAGGTAATTTTTTTTATTTCTTTAAAGTATGTTATATTTTAACAGATTTTTGTTATTTCTAGTCGTTTTTCAGTACATAGTAAAGAAACACATGGAAGTGTGCATCTATAATAGGGCTGTCACGGTTAACCGAAAACTCGGTTAACCGCTCCGAAATGACATTCGGTACGGTTCGAGTCAGGTTTTCCGGAATTCGGTTCGGTTTTTTTTTTATCTGTTATATAATACTAATTTGCTTGCAACACGCGTTGTGATTGGTTGTTTATTTCAATGAAGGGTTCTTTAACCAATGAAAATACAGGTAACATCGAAGACATTTAAACATGGCATACACATGTGGAAGGAAAACCAAATCACAAGTAATTGTTTTGTCAATCACGTCCCCTACTTTCATAAACATGAAGTATTCCCACACTTGTGATTTGGTGATGACTCTAGTCAATAACTATATTTATTTTATTTTATTTTAAACAAGAAGTTTATTACTTTGTTGTTTTTTGTTACATTTAACAACTTGTTTTGTTGAATAAAATAGATAAAAATTGGTGTCAGCAAAATAGTACTTTCTACAATGTCCTTAATCCTTCTTATCCTTTGATATATATAAAGATGTTCTATTTAAATTCTCAAAATGAAAACCGAACCGAAAAAACCAAAAACCAAGAATTTATTTTCTGAACCTAACCGAACCGAAAAATGTCTGAACCGTGGCAGCCCTAATCTATTATCATGTTAATTCGCTAAACTAGATCTAGACCGCGGTTACAGCTATAGATCGGTACATGTACATTGTCATTCGTTTGCATAAAAAGAATTCCCTGAGTTTTCTCTGATGAAAAAAAAAACATTTTCTGGACATAACAGATGTTTTTTGTTGTATAACTACATGACTATATACAAAGGTTGTGTTTCCAAAATGAAAAAAGAAATCTTCCTGGTTCTAAATTAAAGGTTTATAAAATACCTGTAACAGAGAGGAAATTGATAAAATAAAATAAAAAAAAAAGAACAAAACTTTAAGGACTAAATAATTTCTACTATTATTTAAAAAAAAAGGGGAAAAAAATTGGGAAAACACATTGGTTTTTTAATCTAGGTATTTATTTCATAGCAGTGCTCCAAGTCACACTTGCTCTCAGGTCGCAAAATGGCGACCTAAAAATTTTTTTGGTCGCCATTTCAGAATTTCTGGTCGCCATAATCAAATATTTCACTCGCCATAAAAAAACAACATTTTTTGAATAAAACTTGTTAATTTAAATAAGGATATGTATTATGTCTTTATTATATCATAAATTACTTATTACTGTGACTAATTAACAATTTGCTACGTTGAATGAAATATTTTTATTGAATACATGTACCCTTATGGTTGTACAGTAGAACACAAGTAATCTGATTACAGAAATAAAATTTTATCAAATGAAAATACAAGCTTGACAGCTGCTGAGACAGGACTTTGCCTGAGTTTGACATGTTTACTTACTACTACGTACCTAACCCATTACACACTCTTTATTAGCATGACAATACAATCATGATTCATTGTGATATGCAAGTAATTGATCAAATGCTTCAATAACAAGGTTGGATCTTAAAAAGTGTACAAAGTTTGGATGCCATTCTATCAAGAACATTTGTCCACGTCTCTGGTTCAGGTTCTACCAAACTTTGTACAGCATGCCATGCTGTCATAACATTACGTGATCCAAGTCCATGAAATGCTTTGTAAGTGTATTTAAGTATATGTCTTCAAACATTTTCTTGATGGAGAATCTTTACAAATGAAATCTCGATCCCGATCTTAAAAATTTTCTCAGTCGCAAAAATGCGAGTGTGTTTTCATTTCTAGTCACAAAATCAATTTTTTGGTCCCAAATGCGACCAATTTAGTCGCAACTTGGAGCACTGCATAGAGAAAAAATAGATGGGGAGGGGGGGGTATCATAATAAATATTTATATTAAATTGATTTCACTTTGTAATTCATGATTTTTGCAATTCTCTGTACATATGAGGAAAAAATACCATACTTTTTTAACTAACATAAGAACAAGATTACATGTACATTTTTTTTTATCTCCCAGAATTGTTCTTGTACAAGTGTATAAAAAAGGTTTTTTTTCAAGGTTAAAAGGTCAAGGACATTGTAAAAAATGTCTTAAGGCTTATTTATTTATGTTGTTTTATACACTTGTCAATATATAAGTATGGCATAATCATACTAATAGTGTTGAGAATGAAAAGTTATATTTGCGTGTCAGCAAACGGATACTAAAATTGGGGGTAGGGGTAGTAAATGCTTAATTACTCCAAAATATCCTGGTAAAAAATATTTTATGTATTTTATTTTTGTACAACATTGATTAGAGTCATTTTCTATCAAAGAAATTTTTAGCCCACTCTAATCTGTCAAATCTCTGGACCGTTACAATATTTTATTTATTAATGACAATCTGGATTTCCAGATTTTCATTCATGTCAAACGGCTTTTACAAAACTTGCAAATAATTGGCTACAAGTTATAGACCAAGGAAATCTAGTAGGCATAACTTTCATTGATTTTAGCAAGGCATTTTATTTGGTTAATCATGGTATACTTATAAGTAACCTTCAATCATATCACTTAGATCAAACAGCTATTAAATGGCTTCATTCTTATTCAAGATCTCAATGTGTAAAAATAGGAACATTTTCCCCTGATTTTTTACCCGTCACAGGAGGAGTGCCCAAGGGATCTATCTTAGGTCCCCTATTATTTTTATTGTAAATAATAAATAAATGTCATTGATGATGCAACCTTACATATACATATCATAAAAATATAAAAGGTATTGAGAATGCCCTAAACTTTGATTTGTGTGAGATTGAAAATTGGTGTTCCAAAAATAATACAAAGCAAATGTCATTCAGATGACGTCACAATGCACTGCAGTACATAGTAAATCTTATCGATAGGTTGAGACACAGTAGATTGGATTAATGTTTTACAAATAATATTTATGGATACATAGGAAATAAATTCATGATCCAGGTTCAATCAAGGGTGTACGGGAATTTTCCCCGGGTTTTATTCCATACACCCTTCTGCCTCACGGTGTATAGAATGAAACCCAGGGTAAATCCCCGTACACCCTTGATTGAACCTGGATAACTAATAATGTCCATGTTTTGCTATGGGAAACCTAAAATATGTGTCAAAGAAAAAAGTAAAATAGGAGGTGACAATGGCAATATGTAATAAAATAAAGATTCTGTGAAAATTTCATTAAATTTCACTCAGTAGTATAAGAGGAGTCGAGGATATTCATAAGAGATGGGTACCCCAAAGCGTAACAGACAGATGGACGTATCGAGTACTTATACCCTTCCATTTTTCAAGCAGGGGGTATAAAAATATGGAGGTGTACCTGACAATAAGAAAGCGCAAATCTTTATCTGTTTTTATTATTCCATCTTAATGTGTCTAGTGACTGTCAACATTGGGCTAGTAACTTTGTTACCGTCATTACTACATTACTTTGCCCAAAGTTTAAATAACTGTACACACCTTCGAATTGAGTATTTTTTCAGTAATACGCAAATACCATCTTCTCAGTTTTAAAAATTTCCACCCTTGCTCAGTTATTACTAACTATTTAAGTCACACTCTTCTGTTTTGCAGTATGTCCCTGACAATAAATATACTCAGATAAGCCTACATGTATTAAAGTTTGATGTCAGACCTGTAAATATAAAATACAAGGTCCTATTTCAATACATTTGGTCAAAACGTAAAATACGAGCTGCATGATTACACTATCCAGTAAAGTTTCTGTAAGACTTATCTATCGTAATTACTAAAACATAATTAGGCTGAACGTTATGGCTAAATGAAGTTTCTGATTAGCCTACCGATTAACATGAAACAGGCCAAAGAAAAATTTACTTTGTCTTTCAAAAGTTCAATGAAAGTCAGACCCTTTGAAGTGAAACAAATTCAAACAATGTAAGAAGATTTTAAAAATTTTAATATAAAATAATATTGATGCAAACCAACCAAGCCTCCGTTAGGAGGATAGTCCCCGCAACCCTAAAGATGGCGGCCAGGGGACTAAACCTGGCCTGGCTGCAGCTTGCGGCTTGACTATGCAGCGTATTAGCCGCCCGATATCCCCCTTTCTTGAGAAAACAGGGAATGATTATATGTAGTCCCTATGTTATAATTTGTATAATATTAAACATTAAATTAAGAATATTGTACGTTAACAATAACTTACCACATTCATGGACATCCTGGCATCCTCTCACAGTCGGTCAGCTTCCGAATGACCAAATTATTCCTACGCGTGTTTCCATGAACAGTTTGGATGTCTCGAGAAAAATGTTCATTATGTGTAAAATTGTTGATAACAATTATAATTTTACATTAACCGATAAAACACTAGCTTATTTTTATTAATGTTATGCTATTTAAACATGTCATAAATGAGAACTATTTTTTAACGCGAATATACTGAGTACAGCGACGATCGAGATTGGAAAACTCTAAGCCTAATATACATGTATACAGAAACTCATGGCAGTGCGCATAGGCCTACATGTATACACAAACGCTTCAAACAGGCCGCCATTCTGTATTTTTTGTTATCTTCTTTTGTTAAAAGTTTTTTTAGGTAAAAGAAATCAACTTTATCTAAGACCGATCTAAGTATCAGCATGATCATGATGATAGGACCCTAGCTGAAACCGATGATTTATTCTGACGAGAGTCCTTTTGCATGCTACCCCTTGTCATGTTCATTGATTGCAAATAAACATATAATTTTACAATAAAATGTTACAAGTTGTTTAGGGAAGGGTTACTGATATATCCCACTTGTTCAAGAATAACTTACAGCCAACGTAACGATTAATTAACAATGTAAAGTTAATTAGAAATACAAGAATATAAAATTATTCTCATCCAGACCGAAATTATTCCTTTTGAAGTCACACTCCGTATTCCATCAAAAAAAGAAAAGCAGACATCTAGCAACAGTGTGGGGAGGGGGGCGGGGGGGGGCTGCCCCCTCCACTTTTTTCCAAACCTTACAGTTTACACTATAGGAAATGGTTCGTCGACCCCCCTCCCCCTCCCCAACTGTTTGATGTGAGGAAAGTGTATTAAAAATTGCCCATCACACTTTCAAATCAATGCTAACTGGCTGCAAAGGCATTTTTTAAATACCATTTTAATGATATGAACCTGAATTGGACCTATTAGAATATCAAGATTACCAATAAAAGAAAATTAAAAAAAATGATTTACCAAAACATTACGTATGGCTTTTCCTATGTCAGTGGTTATTTTGGTTTGGTTTTATCAAATAAATTTATTCTGTGACGGTTAATCATCATAAAATCAGTACATAGATGCCTGATAAAATCAGTTATATCTCATCACACTATTAGTATGCATGTTGTTTACAATAGTCTTACTAAGACATTTTTTATATAACTGAAAAATATTTCCTTTTTAATTCAGCAGGTCAAGTGAAATGAAAGACAGATTTTTTTTCATGTACGTCTAATTTTTAAATAACACATTTTACATATATTTGTTTTTAAAGCAAAATGACTATTAATGGGAGGTGGATAATATCTATGTTGATGTATCATAAAATAATTACTAATATTCTAAAATAATGATGAGATTACTTTGATTGAAGGACACCGTGCTCAATTAGTTTCTGTCATTTAATTGTTGAAACAACAACAAGGACCTTGAACGTGTGTACTAAGGATAAACATAGTTTTTGATGAGGTGATAATTCCCTATACACTCCTTGACTGGCTTGATTGATCAATTTCCATTGACTCTCAATTAAAAATAGAAAAAAAAATAAACTTATATACTATCGAGTTTATTTAAATAAAATTTATGTTTAATTTGTGATAAAAGATACCATTAGTTTATGAATTTTTGTCGACATTCAGTAGTCTAAAGAGACCCCCTTATTGCAGGGATATCCCTAAGGGATCTCCAG
Organism: Saccostrea cuccullata; assembly: GCF_032062105.1. Taxonomy (NCBI): domain Eukaryota; kingdom Metazoa; phylum Mollusca; class Bivalvia; order Ostreida; family Ostreidae; genus Saccostrea; species Saccostrea cuccullata. Next base: position 125,051 of record NW_026918156.1, read on the forward strand.
ACAGTAGGGCTTCTCCTGTAAATGACACGCGTTTATGTTGACAATGAAATACATCAGTACATCAAATGAAAGAAAATGTCTATGTTATGTAACTAGAACATATGATACGAATATACTTTTGTTAAAAAAATCTTAAAATTAACACTTTACTATTATTTTCAAAGGGGTAAAAGAAATAACTGTATCCGAAGATATTTTCGTTTCTTGATCATTCAACATATCACAATAATGAGTTGAAAGTGACGAACAGTTGTATAGAAAGAATAAGAATCGTTGCAAATTGGTAGAATTTTGAACACAACAGAGAGTTTACAATTTCTTATTTAAGAAATTCATCATTCGCATTTGGAACAAAAATAATTTCAAAAAACATATGCATATCCATGCATTCGTTTGTACCCTATTTTAGCTAAAAATGTTTTTTTTTTTTTTGTTTATTTTTTTGTTTGTTATTGTTGTTGTTTTTTATTTGTACATGCTTTATGTAATAAATATAATACTGCAATTAAAGGAATTGGGATCAAGTAATAATAAACAAATTCGACATATCTCTACATGAAATATTTTACAAAATTCAGATATAGGAAAACATACTCGTATAGACTATAGAAACTATGTAACTATATTTTAACTTTGTTTATTATTGAGAGTCTGGGAAAATACTCACCAAGTGTTTGGTAAAGTGAACAAAGATAAACATCATTTTATCTATTCATAACTTGAATAAATTGTATAATATAATTTGTATCAATATTCCATAACATTAAATTATAATTTTAACACTCATCTACATGTATTTTTAGTCAGGAAAAGAAGTGATTTAAGGAAAAACAGAATTAATAAGATTCATATCTAATTAGAATCATTGAAGTATCCACAGATGGATTTGATGCATCGATTGATATTTGAATTGAGAATTGTGTGTATGTTCATACTGGACTTATGTATTATCATACTAATATTTGGGTATTTTTTTAATTTAATGTTAAAAAATTATATTCTGTTTATATAGTCTTGTAATTGTGCATGATTAATAAGTGCACCTTCAAATTTGCCTCGACTTCACAGTAAAAACAGTCAAGAATTCTTTAGGGCAATTATTAACTTTAAAAAATATATTAATTTTTTTAATCTTTGCCATTTTTTTTCTTTTCGAATTATTACTAATTATTTGATTGGGGCATGAATCAACGAATGAAATGTATCCATGGGTCTTCTAAAAATGCGTTTGATTGGAGGATCACTCCAATTGACTGATTGTAATAACATGATTTTAATGAAGGGTACTTAACTCGGACGTTTGGGGTAGAATTCTATACGATTTCTCAAAGTCACCCTATTACGAAAGTTTGCGACCATGGCTTCCTGGAACTGGTGGTTCACCGTGCACGACGACATTCTTCTGGGGTTTGCTACGAGCCGTTTTCCGAAGACGTCCAAGGCTGTCCAAGACGTCCGACCAGCGAAAGAGAAGGGTTACCTAGAGCTGATCTTCGAGCAGGTAATGTAATTTTTTTTAATTTAAGGTAAAATGCTACACAAACATTTTTATTTTATATCTCTGATCCATCCCTTTTAAACAATGGTTTCAGCATTAAAAGGCCTGCATTAGCTTTTAATTATTTTATATTAATTTTTAAAAGGAAGCATTTAACTGGGATGTGGATAATTTTCAAAAATTCAAATAAAATGATTAAGAGCTGATATCAACCTTTCAATGCTAAAACCATTGTTTAAAGGATGACTCAGAGATATATAAAATGAAAAGTTGGAATGGCATTCTTCTTGAATGAAAATATTTAAGAAAGAGGAATCAAAGCTTTACTTTTAGTTAAGCTGCAATAATGTGTACCCCCCTCCCAAGAAACTTCAGATTAAAAAAAAATCGGACTACGTTATTGAAGCTAGTATTAGTTGATATGGAATTGAAAAAAAAATGAGAGGGTCGCATTATTGCAGCAAAAGTAGAATGTAGTATGTTAAATTAGTTTTAGATGGAATTTGGTATCAATTAGTTCAATTAGTTTTAGTTCAGATGGAAATAATGTCTTTTCTACCAACTCTTTTATCAAGAAGTTCATTTCCTATGTAAACATAATTTGTAATATGCCCTAGGATGTTTATCCTGAGCAATAAATAAATTATATTACACAAGTATTATATACAGTATTAGGTAAAATCAGTTTCTAAATTGTTTCAAAGTTCTTTTAAATTTTCAATGAACAGTTTGAATTAGATTAATTTTTAGTGAAAGTCCACAGTTTGACAATCAAGGGATGTACTGAGTATGTAAAATTATTTAGTAACGTTTTCAACTAGATCGAAAAACGTGCACACAAAAGTATTAAAAGTTTGGTAACAAGTGTCATCTTGAAATTTTGTAGTTGATTTATCGTATAACTTAATTAGCACATTTTAAGGTCTTCAATTCTAATAGGAAGAAATTCAATGAAATTGAAAACATAACAGATATGTAGGCATTGAATACTCAGTTTTTTTTTAGACATACTTCCCATTTATAACTATAATTAAGTATGTTTAGTGGGATGTGTCTTAATTCATGACCTTGAATTTTGGAACGAGTTATTTCCCCTATTTTAATTAAGAAACAAAAATCAATTTAAAAAAATTAGCAGGTAAAACAATTGTTTTCAATTATCATTCTATTTTTAATATTTCGATGCATCTTTCCACCACAGGATTTATTGATATTCAAATTATTTGAATTTTTATTTTGAAAAAATTGAATGAACTTTACTTTATAATCTTCCACTATAAAATATAAACGAAACAATTTCTTTGCTGAACATAATTTATTTCCCTTAATCCTATAGTAATAGAGTGACATTGGATCCATGTCAATATGCTAGTATTCCATATCGATGGACATCATAATCTACTACTATTTTTATAGCTTATTTTTTGCTTGTCAATATATAAAGTTGAGAATTTTTTTTTTTTATATGACTTCCCATTTCTAAAACGATGCTATGTCATTTCTTGTAATCGTGTAGCCATTTTAATTTTGTTGAACACCCACAAGTTATTCAAATTTATGTTCTAATTTCATTTGTTCACTTAAAAGCAAAAAGAAAAATGATACGTTTATTAACGAAATAAATTTGTGTGTGTGTGAGGGGGTGGGGGAGGGGGTCACGGCAGACAGACCACATCAGTTTTTTTTAATATGAACAATAAATCATACAGAGTTTTATCAATGTCTAAGCATCATGTTTTGTCATCAGTTGAGGAAATTCAACCATTCAGTTGCGGTATTCATTATTATACATGTACCTGTTTATATATATCGGGTGTTTGACAATTATTGCAGAACATTCAAGTACAAAATTGCAACATGTATAGCATCACAGAATGTACATCTAAACGTTCAATACCCATCAACTGTTAGACGGTGGTAGACAAATATAATGACATTTGATTAAACAACTATTGCCCCCCCCCCCCCCCTTAAATTTGGTAGGCAGAGTATATATTAAAAAAAACTACATGTGTTGTAACTAACGGGAGATTTATCAATGAGAATATAGGGTGCTGTAACTTTTAATTATTTATTTTTTTATTAATACCCAAGGAAATAGTAGAATAGCGTCCTTTAGTGAGCTTAAATTGAGACCATTATACATGTAATTGTACTGTTGTAAGTTTCGATAAACTTGTACACTTAAATTTCATACAAGTAACAATAGGAAGATGTAAGAAAACACAAAAAGGGTACACTAAATAATCTTTCAGTATTCTTTTGAAGTTCTGATAAATTTAACCAAGGAAGAATGTTGATTTTATTTTACTTATTTTTTCACTTACTGTCTCATTCAAAAAACTAAAATTGATTCTCACTTTTACTGAGAAAAAAAAATACTCATATACTAATTAATTGAGATAATTTCTTTTTAAATGAATCTTGAAAAATAAAATCCCCATATAAATAAAATATTTCGATTGAAATTTTTAAAATTAATTATTTAATGTAATCTTTTGAACCTTTCTTAATCAACTTCCAGCGATGACCAGTCGATGATGAAGTTGTATATTGTAGACTACACGTTTTTACACGGTCAACACTCCTCTCAAATCACATAGAATATACAAACATTACACAAACACAGTAGCAGGTGTCTCTATTCATACACGGTGACAGCTGACCCCGGGGTCAGTGCCTTTGGCTGCAGCTCATTTCCAGAAAGTTTTAACAACTGATAATTTCTTACATTTTTCATTCATTTTAAAATAAAAAGTTTATCTCAGTACCGTTTGAAACTGACAACAGAATTTCATTAATTGACTTTTATTGTGATTTTTTAGAGCATTAAATAAAATAAATAATAATTTTAAAAAAACTACACAACATTTTACCAAAATAATATATTATACTTTATAGAATACTTTATGTCACTTCATAATAATTATGATAAATTTGCAACCTATACGGAATGGGTATTTTTGTGAAGAAACACTATGGAACATTATGGAAAAATTTTAAACGTTCAATTTAATAACAAAAAGTATAGGACATTATATCAATACTTTCCATAAACAAAGTTCGATTTTTTTCTATCGATACCAACCATGATTCATTGTCGCCCAACTATCAATTTCTAGTAATTTAGCATAGTAAATTAGAGATTCTATCATTATAATTAAAAATCATGACGTGTAAGTAATCCTTGAAACTCTTTCGAAAACGTGTGACACAAAGGTATCATTTTAATGAAAATTTTTTTTCCATGTTATTCAGTTATTTACACCAAGAGTCACAAGGTTTTTTACAAGTATCTGTTACAGTATTTTTCTGCAGGCGTATCCCAGGGTTCTGTTTTAGGACCACGGTTATCATCTGCCGTAATATAGAATCAGCTATCTTCTAAAAAGGAGGCTGTCAATACCTTGTTATATCTCATCTGCATAATTGATATTTTGAAAAATATTATTTCAATCTCCATCTTTTACATTTGCTTTGAACAGTTGGGTGAGGAAAAATAAGTAAGAGAAAAAAAAACAATGAATGTCGATATAACAATTAATTTTTCCTTCTTTCTCCCTTATTTTTAAATTTTTTTTTAAAGCAAATAAACTGGTGTCACAGTGTCATTCCAATAACTCATCTGATTAAGTGGAATGAGTAAATCATTTATATGATATATTTTAAATATTTAGTAATTTTGGCAATAGTTCAATGTATAAAGAAATTTGCATGGTTAAAATTCTACTAGAAGTTGGGGGGGGATCGCCTGGCAACTTGTTCGAATTTTATCAAGACCTTAAACAAGGCATACACGAATCCAGATTGATAGACTTAGTAAATTGTTCTCTCTGTCTTCATAAGCATGTACTTAAATAGATTCCATGTTGCAAAAAAGGTGCAATTTACGGCGCAACATTTTTTGCGCACTTTTGGAGAGATAGAAATTCTTAACTTGCCTACTTCAGTCAATTAACTACTTTTCAGTCCCTAAATTTATTTACATTATATTAAACTAATCTGTAATTTCACTTTAAGCGAGAAAATTGCCAGTAAAACAACTTTAAATGGTTAGGAGGTGAATCCATATACATATTGGCTTGCATAAAGTGTCTAGAACTAGGTATTTTGCATTACGGGATCTGTAGCGTTATGTCGAAGACAAATATATGAAACCATAACGCTACAGATCTGCAGCTACGTTATATGGCGTACATACTATTCTATCCATGTGTATTTATAGATATTAAGGTTTCATAGATTATCCGGGGGGGGGGGGTGTTGTAAATATTACATTATTTATATAGACATTGAATTGGGGTTAACCTTTGTGGTGGTTTAGCCCCCCTTTCAATATGTAGCGCCCTTTCGATTTAGTTCCAATGCATATTAAATTGTCAGATTATAGCGCCCTTTCGATTTAGTTCCAATGCATATTAAATTGTCAGAATAATAAGGATTCATCCCTTGTTAGATGGGGGTTATCGTTCGTATAAAAATCGACAGGATCGAGTAATTTTTTGCAATTGATTTGAAGAAAATAAAAGTTTATGGTTTGCGATTTATAATACGTTTTTTCAAATCTGTGGGTTGCATGAGTATCTATTAAAATAGAGATTTAAATCATAAACACATTTTTAAAACAAATAATGTGATAACATAGTGATAGAATTATCATGGTCACATAACGAATTTACAATAAATAAAAATTTATTATAAATTTTAATCGTAGCTATTTTTACAGTGCTTTAGATAAATGGAAACACCGTCTAAGGCCTAAGTCTATATTTCGTAAACAACAATGGATTTTTCCAAACTGAATAAATTATATAGAATTTTTTTAGTTCAATATACATGTATAGCCTTAAGTTGCCTAGTATTTGGAAAATACTCCACCATGTGTGTTGCAGTGCATATGGTAGACTTTAAAAATTCAGACAATAAATAGAGACCTAATATTAAGACCTGAAGGCAAGCGCCTCTAACGGAGCCGGCAATAAACAGGGGTCGATAATTCTAATACTAACTCATTCCGAGGCAGCTATGGCGTGTCACTACTACAGGTCAGTTGAACCCCAACTACGTTAAAAGGCATATATATACAGTACAAACTAACGAGGTTGGTTATTTTTCTTTTCGTTTCTTTTGGTGTAAAAGTTCAGCTAAGAAGGGAAAAACGATGTTTTTCATAACAGACGCAGTGAAACTGAAAACACAAAAACCCACATGCACATGTAGCTATTCCCGTTGACGCCATTTTATCTAAAAATAGTAACATATAGGAAGGCACAATTCGTTCGAATTTGTTACGTGAAGTAAACATTGATATGAAAGTGAATACACTGGATCTTAGCAATGTCAATTGGAAGTAACTGATTAGGCCGGAATTAAAAATATCTTTGTTTCCCCTAACTCGACCCTGAATTCTCAAGGTGGGAAAATACATACCATGCCTGTGTCACCTATAATCACTCCTGGAGATGCTTGGAAGCTAGAACGGGGGGGGGGGGGGGGTGTGGAGAAGGTTCTATTAAAATGGAGTCGGTAGGTACAATGATGTCCAAGATGCCACAAGAGGGTAGAAGAAGTCAGGTAAACAATTTTATTTGATGACAGAAGCTTTGAAAATACATTCTAAAATTTAATAGAAAAAAACTTAATAAGTAAGAAAAGTACAAAAGAATGCGATTTGTGAACAAAATGCTAGTATCAAACATATGCTGTTTAAAGGAAAATTAATGATTAATTAATTTTTAACTGTTTTTTAGTTGAACTTGTGAGATATCTCACGCTAGAGTACATTTATAGGCGAGGAATGGGTTTTATGTCACCTACAACATTATATATAGATCGACACACATCAATTGATAAAGACACCTTTGACCTCATAGGACACAGACTACCAATTATTTTGATTCTCAAATACGCAAAATTTCACATATTAACAATTCTATATTTTTTTTCAAACCCTCTCCTTTCCATCTATACCCAAAAATAACATCAGTCCACTCCATAAACACCCCAAAGAATTTTTAAGAAAAAACCTTTATTTTTAAACTGGAAAGACCAAGACCGCCATTTTACATTAGGAAGGCACAATTCGTTCGAATTTGTTACGTGAAGTAAACATTGATATGAAAGTGAATACACTGGATCTTAGCAATGTCAATTGGAAGTAACTGATTAGGCGAATTCTCAAGGTGGGTCGGTAGGTAGGTAAACAATTTTATTTGATGACAGAAGCTTTGAAAATACATTCTAAAATTTAATAGAAAAAAACTTAATAAGTAAGAAAAGTACAAAAGAATGCGATTTGTGAACAAAATGCTAGTATCAAACATACTGTTTTAAAGGAAAATTACTATTTTTAAAGGTCAAGTATATTTTTGCAAACCTTCCATCAGCCCCCAGTGCTTATAGACAATCAATGTACTTTTTGAGGGCCATCAGATTTTCCGTGTTTCTAGAGCATATTGCTTTAGAATTTAGAAGTAAGTGTCTAATTTTAAGTCACGGGTCCAAATACCAATAAGGAACATTGAAAACAGTCTTTCAAAAGGGACCATAAAAACTTATGTCCAGTCTCACAAAAGATGCTGGCTCAAAAAAGATCCCTTACTGCTTAATGGCAAAAAAATGCTGAGTACGTCTAAATTTGGAGCAATGGGGAAATGTTCAAATGTCGTCCAAACAAATCTCGAAGGGATTAAAAGCAAAGAAACAACCAATCTACAAGGGTCTAATTAAAGAAAAATACAATGGACGTCTCAGAAAGCTGAATCATGATTTCAGAACTATTCGTAAAGAGTATTTAAACATTATTTAATTGAACCAAACCGAATCTACAAATAGTAAAAATGCTACATGTATATACAATGTCATAGTCACGCAGTTTAACCCATAGATAAAGGCATTAAAGAAAGGAAATTCAGGATGAATATGCAGACATATTTACAACAACTCCTATGGTTCCGTAATGGCATATAGTAAACATAGGAACATAGATGAACTGGTTATTAGATCAAAACTGAAATTTAATAAAATGCAGTGAAATTCAATGATGTGTTCACTAGGTGGGCCCCTCATCTAGTCATTAGGCGGGCCTTACAAGTAACATGTATTACATACCTTAAATTCAACAGACAGATTTATTTGTTGTTTACCGTCCCTTTCGAAAAATTTTTCACTCACATGGAGAGGCCAAGACACCTCCGAAACACTCTTAATTTGTCGTGGTAAACTTTATTATCAGACTGTTTCAAGAGTGAAGAATTCTAGCTAGTAAAGGCATAAGATTGAGACGTCGCCGTTGTTTTATAAAGAACTTTTTCTCAGTAATCACATCTTGGTGCCATTTTCTTCAACAAATCACAGTAGAACAATGTTGGCCGTTCTGCTAAAAACTGATTTTGATGAAATTGTATTTTATGAAACTTAGTGAACAATAAAAAAATAATTGAATCTTCTTATTTAAAAAATCTTTTCAGTCGGTGCGATTTAATTGGGTCGGTTGCGTTAGGGGAAACAAAGGTATTTTTTATTTTGGCCTTAAGTAAGTGTCATGTTGTAAATTTTGAATTTACCGGGTGGCAGTAAATACAAAATTTACAACATGACAACTGTTGTAAATTTTGTATTTACTGCCACCCGGTAAATTCAAAATTTACAACATGACATAAGTAACAGGAAGTTTTTATAATATTATTTCTCTTAATGTACATAACAATCATTTCATAAAGCTACTTTGAAGAAAATGAACTTTCAATGAGGCCAAACAAAAAAATAACTTTGTTTACTGTTACATGCTGAAATAAAATAGGGTCGGTAGGTAGGAATTTTTTTTAATTTTATTGAATTTTTTTAATACACAAATTCACATGAATTGGTTGAATTACAAAACAGTTTTACCATTGTACAGTGCCTTAATTTTGTTTGGGCTTGTAATATGAGTGGTAGACAATATAATCTTTCTTGCCAACTGCCTTACAACTCAGGGGTGTGTAATTAAAAAAAAAATCAAGCACTAACCCACAGGCTTGTAACAACAATAAAGTTATTAGTCCAAATTTAAAAGTGACTAGTCCAAATATTGGGGCAAAAAACTGTAAAAAATAATATTTTAAAAAATTCATAGTTGAGAAAGCTAGGGTCCTAAGCCATTCCTTTTAAAGTTGAAGTTTAAAACTTTTAAGAAATTATCTTTTCTTTTCTGAACATATCGCACTACTCTAGCTTTTCTAACATGAAGCAAAAATCATTTTACTTTCATTTCAAACCATTAAGTATAATTGACATATATTAAAGTTTAATCACATAACACTTAGCTATCATTTGATTTGGGGATCGTATATAATTGAAAGAGATATCTGCATGTATTTACCATTAACAGAGGAATGGAGGAAATTCCGATTAGGAAAAAAAAACAATCATTTTTTAAGTAAATAAGTCAGGCAGTACTGCAAAATGGATGAGATTAAAGTGATTTAAGAGCAGTAGGAGAATGCTGCCTGAAAAATTTTCATTAGTTGGAAATAAAATAGCAAAACAATGAGTGAAAATATCGTTTGTGTTTCTCATGTATTTACATGCATGATTTAAATTTTATTTTTACTACCCCCCAAAAAACGATAGGTCCGGGTGTTGGGCAATGCTAGTTGCACACCCCTGCAACTGCCACGCAATGGTAAGCAAATTGCAACAAACTCGTTGATGTAGAAATTGAACTAACTTGTTTTGTTTCTGTACTTTCAATTTCGATTTCAAAGATGAATGTAAAAGTTAAACTGACCGGCCAGTAACTTCCGGATTTTTAGACGAAAAAAAAGTTTGGGTCGGCGATTAAAATTAGGGTCGGTCGGGTAACCGTAAACAAACATATTTTTTTGTTACGCCTGAATAGCACAACATATGCGAAAGTTTTCATATATTCATTTAAGATCTAGTGTTAAGTACAATTAAGTACTTCTAACGATTTTTAACATATTTAATGATTTTTTCATGAGTAAAATGATTCTCTAGAGAATCCCACAAATTCCCACAATATTTTTTAAAAATGTGTCTTCATCGGGATCGGAGACATATTTGTCATGTTGTGATATATGTAGAATGAAGCGTTACAAGTTTATAAAGGGGAGTAAATTTAGTACATTTTTGACTAATTATCATATATTTCCTATTTTTTCAATTGAATATTATTGAAAACATGAAAATCAGTCATTTGGATCTTTCCTTTATTTCAATCGCGCTCGAGATTCATCTCGCAGTTGTCTTTGTGATTAGCTCTCGTAAGTGCTAGAAGTTGTCATTGTTTGGGTATATTTTGGCATCAGTATTGACTTTATTCCGTATAATTTAATGAAAA